>NC_069677.1:48755000-48887500 GCF_023699985.2 Odocoileus virginianus | reverse complement strand
TTAAGGGTTTTGTGATTGACTACTAACTAAATAACAATGTAAGTTTGTTACCTTTATCTCCATAACTATATATTCAGATTCATTCTAAAGTTAAGCACAGTGTATCTTGAGAGTTGATTAATTTCGAGAATCAACTTTTAAAAATATGTTACAGTAACACAAGTGAGTATTCATTGTTTGATGAACACCTGGTTTTCAATTAAGGAATGTGTATAAAGGGATGTAATACAAAATTATAATGTGTCTTAAAATATAATTGCTAAAATGTTGTCTAATTAACTGTTATAAATTATTATTCACAGATACATAATGCAAATACATAATACATAATACAAATACATATGGCAAAGTTTACACTGATGTTTCTTTTAATCTCTGCTTTGGATGCTGCTTCAATGTAATTTATTCCTTTTTCTATCTTTGTTGCAATTTATAAAAGGATTACCTTAATCTACCTCCTTGATTTGTCAAACTTTCTATGTAACTATGTGTTCCTAGAAGAAATTCTAAAATGAGGTATATTTATTAAGATAAAAGTTCTTGCTTTATCAGCCACTGATAGTTTATTATTTAGAAGCAATGATGCTTTGAAATCATTCAATCCAATTCAGAACACACACCTTACTAAGCAGGTAACCTTGTAACGTTGTATGCAGCCACTCATGGCACTGTGACCATTCTGGCTTGGTGTGTGTGCTCACTTGCTCAGTCGTGCCCAACTCTTTGTGAACAGTGGGCTATAGCCTGCCAGGCTTCTCTGTCCATGAAATTTTCCAGGTTGCGTTGGTAGGTTTCGTCTATTTGCTGGCTTTGTGTTTTGTTTTGTTTTGTTTTTTTAACTTGGTGTTTTGTATTAAACAATGTTATTGTAATTTTACATGTTTTCTGATATAAATTTGGGAGTTTGTTATCGGGGACTTCATGTTTTGCAGTATTTTTGTCCTTGAAAAATATACTTACAAATTACATTTTGACAGGACATACTACCACTTTCTCTTCAAAGACCAGCTTAAATTCTGTTTCCTTTATAAAATATTCCATATATATTAAGTAAAAATTAATCTTCTATGGCACTGAACAACTGTACCAATTTATAAAACTTATCTAATATTATTAATGCAATGACTGCACTATAATTGTTATTATATGCATATCTTACCTACCATATTAGTACAAAACATGTGCTAAATATTTTTTAAAATCTACTGGATGAATATTTTAGATGCTCTGGAGCAGCTTTATTGCTTAAGTAAATATTTAGTATGAATAGAAGGCCTATCTAATTTTTAAATTCAGATTTTTATGTTTAAGCTTATTAAAATATATCTGTTTATTTCCTTGAAATCCTAAGGAAACCGATAGAGAACGTCATTGGAAAACCTGGGTATGTTTTTAAAAATGGAGCACCCTGTCCACCCCTTTCCCTCCACACACATGCTATAAATAATACTTTGCATTGTGAAAGTAGGGGAAAAATTTTTAAGGGATAGTTAAACTGTAGAGGATTGACCAAACACCATAAAGTCTTAAGACAGCTTTAAGAAGGTTAATGATTTTGAATAAATTAATATCCATGGGAAAAAAAACACAAGGAGACATGGCAGAAACTCTGAGAAGACTCATAAAATGAGGGAGGAAACTTCTTGTTTCTATAGTATGGTGTTTTAGTTGTCCATGCTGAAGAAAACTGACCTGACCAGAGAGCGTCTATTATGCTGGAAAATAGCTGCTAACTTTGACATGTTGAAAGGCTCATTCCTGCCCTGGTGAGAAAAGCTGTCACTGAAAAAACCTAAAGTACTTAATGAATAGGCTTCATCTCTTGTGGATATGCTTTACTAAATGGGGACTAAAGTAGTGTATGATCCTGATGGAAAGTAATCAGGCAAGCAGAATATGAGTAGAGCTTGAATCTTCAGAAATACGTGTTTCTTCAACAGTTGAAAGCAAAAGCTGCTCAGTCGTGTCAGACTCTTTGCGACCCCATGGACTATACAGTCCATGGAAGTCTCCAGGCCAGAATACTGGAGTGGGTAGCTGTTCCCTTCTCCAGGGGATCTTCCCAGCCCAGGGATTGAAGCCAGGTCTCCCACATTGCAGGTGGATTCTTTACCAGCTGAACCATCAGGTGATTAATCCAAAGAATACTGGAGTGGGTAGCCTATCCCTTCTGCAATGGATCTTCCTGGGGTCTGCTGCATCATAGGCAGATTCTTTATCAGGTGGCTCAGCTCCAGTACCCACTCCAGTATTCTGGCCTGGAGAAATTCCATGGACAGAGGAGCCTGGCAGGCTACAGTCCATGGGGTCACAAGGAGTCAGATGCCACTGAGCAACTTTTACTTTCACTTTTCAAGTTATTTGTTGAACATCAGCTATATACCAGACTAGGTGCTAGGTATGGAATAGTGACCCAGATCAGGAGAGATGACCTTGTGTTCATGTGATGTAATCTAATAAACAGAAGAGATGACAAACAAATATATAATAACCATATTTTATGATAACTATTTTTAAAAATTATATTGTCTAACCACTTTTTAAAAATTTTATCTATTTATTTATGACTATGCTGTGTCTTTGTTGCTGTGCACGAACTCTTTCTAGTCGTGGCGAGTGGGGGCTGCTCTCTAGTTGCAGTGCCCAGTCTTCTCTCTTCAGTGGCTTTTCTTGTTGTGGAGCATCGGCTCTAGGCTGCGTGGGCTTCAGTAGTTGTGGTGTGGGGGCTGCAGAGCGTGGGCTCGGTAGTGGTAGCACATGGACTCAGCTGCCCTGCAGTATGTGGAATCTTCCCAGACCAGGGATCAAATAAGGGTCCCCTGCATTAGCAGGGAGGTTCTTAACCACTGGACCACCAGGGAAGTTCTTAAAAATTCTGATGTGTTTTGAAGATAAAATACAAGATGCTACACAAAGATTGGAGATGAATAAGAGCAGGTCAGCACTTATTAAAAACAATTAAAAATGGTGGATCAGTAAAAAGTTATCTGCGGCATTTCAAAAGTAGCTGTGAAATGCATTGTCTTGATAATCATCCTTGGTTTTTTCTCTCTCACATCCCACATCTGTTTAAATATCATATCCTGCTAAAACACAGCCTTTAAAAATTTCTTAGAACTGTGTCT
Organism: Odocoileus virginianus; assembly: GCF_023699985.2. Taxonomy (NCBI): domain Eukaryota; kingdom Metazoa; phylum Chordata; class Mammalia; order Artiodactyla; family Cervidae; genus Odocoileus; species Odocoileus virginianus. The sequence goes on along the minus strand of NC_069677.1, from coordinate 48,884,375 downwards.
TCCCTTCTCTTTTTTTTGCTTTTTTTAAAAAAATTAATTTATTTATTTTAATTGGAGGCTAATTACTTCACAATATTGTGGTGGTTTTTGCCATACATTGACATGAATCAGCCATGGGAGTTCATGTGTCCCCATCCTGAACCCCCCTCCCACCTCCCTCCCCATCCCATCCCTCAGGGTCATCCCAGTGCACCAGCCCCGAGCACCCTGTCTTGTGCATCCAACCTGGACTGGCGATCTGTGTCACATATGATAATATACATGTTTCAATGCTATTCTTTCAAATCATCCCACCCTCGCCTTCTCCCACAGAGTCCAAAAGTCTGTTCTTTGCATCTGTGTCTCCTTTGCTGTTTCACATATCGGGTCACTGTTACCATCTTTCTAAATTTCATATATATATGCGTTAATATCCTGTATTGGTGTTTTTCTTTCTGACTTACTTCACTCTGTATAATAGGCTCCAGCTTCATATTGCCTCTGCTCTGGTTCAGGCATCATGCTCGCTGTCTGGACTGCCACAACTGTAGCTGGATTCCCACCTCCAGTGGCACTCCATTCAAGTTCATATTCACATAGTTCCTACAGTGATCTCTCCAAAATATCAATCTGACTATGCTAATCCATATTACTCCTTAATGGACCCCCATCCCATGAAGATTGAAGTCCAAATTTCATTACAATAGCAAGACTGTTTGAATGCTGCAGACCTCTTCTTCCAGGTTTATATTTTACCATATTCTGATTTATACTTTTCACATTGTACTAGTGTACCATTTCTTTCTTTCCTGTTCTTGCTGTTGCTTTTCCATTTTTTTAAATTATAAGAATCTAAAGAATGTACTGACGAATACTACCCCCAGACTCCCATCCTTTGGAACCAGCTCAGGGACCATTTTTGCAAAAATCTTTTACTTACCCATTCCATCCCAGAATGCACCTCTGTGCTTCTCAGTGAATATCTCCATTATTAGTTATATTATTGTATAATTATCTGAGACCAGGAAATACCTTAATCACTTTTATATCTCTAGTGCCTAGTGATAGTCAAAGAAGGCAATGGCAACCCACTCCAGTACTCTTGCCTGGAAAATCCCATGGACAGAGGAGCCTGGTAGGCTGCAGTCCACGGGGTCACTAAGAGTCGGACACGACTGAGAGACTTCACTTTCACTTTTCACTTTCATGCATTGGAGAAGGAAATGGCAACCCACTCCAGTGTTCTTGCCTGGAGAATCCCAGGGACGGGGGAGCCTAGTGGCCTGCCATCTATGGGGTCGCACAGAGTCGGACACGACTGAAGCGACTTAGCAGCAGCAGCAGCCTAGTGATAGTAGGTACTCAATAAATATTTTTAGGTGAGTAAATGGTTTGCCTTAAATTGGTCTCCATATTCTGAAACTATCAAGTATAAATTTTTAAATATTTAATTTATTTTCATATATGTCCTCCATCTTGAAAAATTCAGATTCACTGATTTTGGTCTTAATAATTTGTGCCTGTAATGAGACATTTATGAGGTTTTGGTTACCTAGTGCGAACAGTGCCATCTATTGGCGATTATCCAAGTTGTATGCACTGTCCAGGTGGGAGCATAAAGCACTAATTGCACATTTTTAGGGAAACCAGATCTATGAAAAAGTTTCTCATGAACTGATACGAAAAAATAAACTAACCACCACATGTATGGCAAAGACAAGTGAAGTGTTTTAGTTATGTATCCCAGCAAAAGAGAATATTGTGTTCTGACATAGTAACTGAATATTTACCATCAGTTCATATTTTATTTATTGATATGAGAGCTCATTCCTAAAGAAACTGAGTTGACTATCAGGGTTTGATATAAAAGACCATTTAAGCCAAAATACAAATGAACATTCACTGTCATCCTTCTTTAAAATCAGGCTAATACTTTGTGATTTATCTAATATTCTATTTCCAAATACTGCAAAGTATAAGGAAAAAAAAGTCTCTAAGCAAAAAGCCTCTAAACCATGGGTAATTGTCTTTTAATGGTATGAAAAGGTGCCACAGACCATGTATGAAAGGTGGTGGTTCTATTTGTTCTGAGTAACTTACAATATATTATTGAAATCTGAAAAAGTTTGTGTTGGTGTTTTTACTTTATTCACTGATCTAACATTTGGATTTAACCAGCAGAAATGAAGCCGCGCTTGACGTGGCTGGTGTCGAGCCGTCGCCTGCCTCAGAGCTGCCATGCTCCGGGCTTGCATGGTTGCTGCAGTGTTAGTGATTAGACAAAGGTGATAGGAGGTGTGGCTAGGCCACCAAAACGTTAGTGAGCCTTGTTGTGTTGCCAGATTATCACTGTTCCTTAAAAGTTTCAGAAGTATCACTTTTCAATGTGGTCAAAATAAACGTAACTTTAAGATAAACAGCATGGTGGTGATATAATTAAAAAATAGTTTCCTGAGTTTTAGTCATATGCACACTCTTTAAAGAGAAAGAAATTCCTCCCCCACCCACTTAATACATTTTGATTCCTTTGATTCATATCATAATATTGCTTAATGCATATCTATAACCATATTTAAACTCCTTACAGGTGTAGTGGTTATATAAATGTAAAACCATAATACTAATATTAAAAATGAAATTGCAGTAACAATAACTTGAGGTAACATATATAACTTGTACTAGGTGCTAGGCATTTTGTATTGATCGGGTAGGTAAATAGATACACACACACACACACACACACACACTCTCATCTCATCTTTACAATAACCCAACGAGATAGGCACAATAAAATCCCGCAGTAATACACTCTGGGAGAAGAAAAATTGAGTTATAAAACCCAGGCAGTCTGTCTCCAGAGCTCATACTTTTTTTTTAAATCCTACTTATGACATTAAGGTGGGATTTTGGGGGTAATATTATTATCTCCATTTTATAGATAAGGAAACTGAGGCACAGATAGACTAAAAGACTTGTTCAAGATCCCACAGATAATAAATGTTGGCTGGATTTAAACCCAGGCGGTTTCCAGAACTCGTGCTGTCAGTATACTTAGTTACCTCTCAAATTTGCATATTAGTACAAATTCACTATCAGTGTTTACAAATAAGATATAAAATTTCAAAATCAATGAAAGTAGGATTTAACCAGTCTAATGTAAAGTAATGATCTTGACATAGATGATGCTGGTTTACTTACATTGCCTTTCTACTGTTTGGTTTATCAACAGTCAGATTTACTTGCATGTTTTGTGTTTCCTGTATTTCCTGAATGATTTTGAGATTTTTATTATTTTAATTTTTCTGTTTTGATAAGTAAGCTATTTTAATCACTGAGCCATTTTTTTGTCGACCTAGTCATAATATTATAATAATACAATCAAAAGTAATAAAATTCTGACCAGAAGTTTAAAAGAGCTATGTAGCAAACATAGTTCACCTCCAATTCACCGCAGTCACAGTCGCTGCAAGTAGTATGTGCGAAGACTAGCAGTGCCTCAGCTCAAACGATGAACAGAGAAAGGGGTGTCGCAGCTCTGGGTTTTGACTTTGCCCTGCCTGCACCACTCTGTTCCATTTGACGCGATACCCCTCGCTCTCCATCCACTTCTCTCTGTTCAGTTTGCTGTGGGATCCCTTAGTTTTGTACCAGAGTGACACTGTTTGTCCTGCTCTTGATGCAAAAAAAGTTTTGACATAAGTTCAATTTTTTTCTTATTAGTTCAGAATACTACTTCTGGTACTAAATCAAGCAGTACTTTGATTTACTTTCATAAAAATGACACAGTCTCAATTGACTATATAACTGGAGAACTTAAAGACTTATTATTTTGTGAAAGTGTCTTAGTTGCAAATTATAACTGCAATAAGAATCGTTTTGTCTTTTTAACTGCCAGAAAATTTGACATGAGTACAGCAGTGGATGGGAGGCCATTATTGTCAATTGACATTTGGACAGGCCTCCTTCGCAGCAGTTAGACATGCTTCAGTTCAGTTCAGTCGCTCAGTCGTGTCCGACTCTTTGCAACCTCATGAATCGCAGCACGCCAGGCCTCCCTGTCCATCACAAACTCTCTGGTGTTTACTGAAACTCATGCCCATCGAGTCAGTGATGCCATCCAGCCTTCTCATCCTCTGTCGTCCCCTTCTCCTCCTCCCGTCCACTTCTAATCCCTCTCAGCATCAGGGTCTTTTCCAATGAGTCAACTCTTCACATGAGGTTGCCAAAGTATTGGAGTTTCCGCTTCAACATCAGTCCTTCCAATGAACACCCAGGACTGATCTCCTTTAGGATGGACTGGTTGGATCTCCTTGCAGTCCAAGGGACTTTTAAGAGTCTTCTCCAACACCATAGTTCAAAAGCATCAATTTTTTGGCACTCAGCTTTCTACACAGTCCAGCTCTCACATGAGCACTGGAAAAACCATAGCCTTGACTAGACGGACCTTTGTAGACGTGCTTACAGACACATTAAAAGCCAACACGAGCACTTCAGGAGATCACATGACACCAAACTTGATAATGAACATAAACACAAATCCTGCCATTGAAATTGCATTCAATTGCTTGATAATAAGTGGGGCACTCATATGCTTATATTAGTAGTTTTTAGTGTAACACCAAAGCCACAGTTTAAAATTCTCCAAATAGAAAAAACAAACATTCTTACAGGGATCCTCCTAGAACATATCAAGGACTCAGGCTTCTTATGGAACTCTGCTTTAGTGATTATTAAAGAGTCATTAATCCACCGAGATGTTACCATTTGATGGTCTCCAAGCAACACACAAGAGACTTGGGTGATATTTGAGCATATGGATATACCAGAGTATCTCTGTATTCCTGATGTTTTCCTACTTTTTAATCTGAACCTTTCTAAAAGGCAGTATTCAAGTAAAACCAAACTTCTTTTCGCAAAAGGTACTTTACTGACTTTTTCCCTTGTAGCTGAGGTGGTTATCAGTGTCCCCCAAGAGTCCATGGCAGTTTTGAGGAGGATTGCATGTGCTCAAAAACAACATGGGTGGTTTGAAAATTTTAAAGAGAAGACCATGACCGTCACCTCTCCTTTTTAACCCACCTCTGCTTTGACCCTCCTCTGCCCTGTACTATTGCTGCTGCCACTAGGTCTCACCATGTGAGCAAGGGATTTCCCTCTGTGCCAGGCCATGTGACTGATCTTCCCGCAGGAACTTCTGTGACAGCTTAGGAGAGCTGCCTGTCTCCCTTTTTATGTCATATTCTGTTAAGGGCAGAGAGTACCTTAGGATAAATGCCTCTTAGCTCCTGAGCATTTAAAAAAAAATTGTAGTGAAAGTAACTTTTGAGTTTTTATTCCCTCTTTGTTGAAAATGTATTCGTTTTGGTTGCACTGGGTCTTCGTTGCTGCGTGCGGGCTTTCTCTAGGTCTGATGCACAGGGCTTCTTACTGTGGTGCCTTCTCTTGTTGCAGAGCATTGACTCTGGGCCCCCGGGTCTTCAGTATTTGGGGCCCGTGGACTCAGTAGTTATGGCACATGGGCTTTATTTGCTCCATGGCTTGTGGAATCTTCTCCAACTGGAAATCAAACCCATGTCCCCTGCCTTGGCAGGTGGGTTTTTATCCACTGTACCACCAGGGAAGTCCCTTCCCCCCTCTTTTCCTACAACTCATAAATAAAACCCAAGGTAGAGGAGGGGCTAGGGAAGAAGCCTGGATCAAAGAGAAATAAGGGTGTTGAATACATATTCTGAACTTGGAAATCATATATCTATAGCTAAAACGTTATTATGAGGTTCAGCTTATTTACATTAGCACTTTTACAAGACATTTGTTGGCTCAACTCTAGATTTCTGATAGACTGACTTCAAGGTTGCCCTGGCAAGCCTGATAAGTATGAGTCTGACTCAGTTTTAGTCCATCAGCTACATTTGTAATGGGTGAGTAGACTATTGTGTGGACCAAAACACCACATTTCATTGTTACATTTCTAATCAGGATAGTTTTATACTGTTCTTAATCATTAAAAACATACTCCATCTCAAGATGTTTTTCTCCACGCAGTTTTTTGTTGTTGTATAATTATCGTTAATAATTGCAAAGTTTAAATTGAATTTTTATAATTAAATGGATTTACTAATAAAATCCACAACTAGCATGCATATGTATAGTGCTTGAAATGTCTCTTCCCATAGGATTGGGACCCTTTGATGTTCAAGATGGAACAAAGTAAATGGGTTGCTGTGTTTTCAAGGAATGGTTTCTCTATTCTGTGAATTGTCTGATCAGATAGCCTAGTCTGAATATCATGTTAAAGGTACCTTTAATGCTTTAATCTATCATCTTCATTTAAGTCTATGTTTTTAAAAGGCAAAAATTTAATACTTGTTAAGCAACTCTGTTGGAAGCTTTGCTTTGAATTTGGAAGTAACCTAAAATGGCATTGTTCTTATTATTTTCATAGATAATGGTTTCTTTCCTCTTGTTTAGAAAAAGAAAGAATAAATTTGTCTAAGTTTTAAATAAGTGTCTCTTGATGTAGTCACTTAAGAGCCCAAGAGATATTGCTGACTCAAGGACTAAGATTTGTTTTCCTGAGGAAATAATGTGAATGAGAAGTTATTTTTACTGGACCAGTAAGGACAGAAAGGATCTCAGGTACAGAGATCTGGATTACTTCAGCACTAATAATCCAAACACAAATCTTCCGATATACTCAGTAACTTACTTAATCTAAGGAATGTAGGCATTTTCTTATCTCAGTATTTGTTATATATAATGTAGATGTTAATTTGATACTTCTTGGTTTTATTTTTTATCCACACACTATGAAAAAGAAGACTTACTTATTCATTTCAACAGATTGTTTATTAAGAGTCTTCTCTGTTCCAAGTTCTTCTTTGGGTGATAGGGATATGGAAAGGAACACAAACCACCTTAGCCTCAGGACTTTACTGTTAATTCAGAGCAGTAATTCCCAACCTGCCTGAACAGCAAATTACCTAAGAAATCTTTAAAATATCATAAACTCACAGGCACTTTCGTGAAGATTTATGTGGAAAAATAAAAGCAAAAACTGTCTAGCTGAATAACTTGTTTCAGGATTAAAGGACTTCCAGTCGTGTTGCTATTTTCTGCTTTTGTGGACCATGGAATATTCTCCTTAACCTATTTCTTCCTGTCACCCAGATCTGAGCCTCTGAAATAAGAATAAAGGGAAATTAAAAGAGATATGAACTAACTTAAATTAGTGAATTTTAAAGAGCAGTAATTACATAAGGATGCTTCAGAGTCCACAGTCTAAATGAATGGAATTTGACAAGCCATTTATTAATACTTTAGAACACTGGTTCTTAACTTTTTTTTGACATATAAATCCCTTTTGGAGTCTGATAAAAGCTACAGATTATATGTCCAGGAAAATATATATCTGTATTATTTCAAGAGGTTTATAAGCTCTCTGATGCTCATGCAAGATACCCATATTTAAAATGTCTATTATCTCATGAGTTTTTTGGTATATTTATTATGGTATTTTTTACATAGTTTAAATTTTATAGGAGTATTCCATTTAAGAATATTATAATCACTTCATATGTAATGCAGAAACAACAAAGAAAAGAAAAAAGAAATCACTTTATAATGCTTCCATTTTGATTTAGGGCTATTGCCATTTTGGTGCCCTTCTGGTTTTTTTTGAACAGTGTATATTTATACTGTTGTATTTAGGTGATATTCTGACTATATAAGTTTTCAAGGACACTGTAGGAAAAATATGTAAGGAGTTCCTCTAGGTATTACAATATGCATCTTTAACTTATTGCAGTCTACTTCAAATTGATAGTGAAGTGAAGTCGCTCAGTCGTGTCCGACTCTTTGTGACCCCATGGACTGCAGCCTACCAGGCTCCTCCATCCATGGGATTTTTCCAGGCAAGAATACTGGAGTGGGGTGCCATTTCCTTCTCCAGGGGATCTTCCCAACCCAAGGATTGAACCCGGGTCTTCCGCATTGCAGGCAGACGTTTTTACCGTCTGAGCCACCAGTTTATCTTCATTTTCCATTTTATCTTCATTTTCCATTTTACCTCCGTTTTCCTCTCCTTTGTAATATGATACATATCATATCTATATACTTTATGAACTCAACAATAGAGTGTTAGGATCTTTGCTTTCCGTAAGCATATGTCTTTTTAAAGAATTTTTGCCATATGACCCAGCAATCCCACTTCTGGGCATACACACCGAGGAAACCAGATCTGAAAGAGACATGTGCACCCCAGTGTTCATCACAGCACTGTTTATAATTGCCAGGACATGGAAGCAACCTAGATGCCCATCAGTAGACGAATGGATAAGGAAGCTGTGGTACATATACACCATGGAATATTACTCAGCCATTAAAAAGAATTCATTTGAATCAGTTCTAATGAGATGAATGATACATGATACAGAGTGGAGTAAGCCAGAAAGATAAAGACCAATACAGTATACTAACACATATATATGGAATTTAGAAAGATGGTAATGATAACCCTATATGCAAAACAGAAAAAGAGACACAGATGTACGGAACAGACTTTTGGACTCTGTGGGAGAAGGCGAGGGTGGGATGTTCTGAGAGCATCGAAACATGTATATTATCAAGGGTGAAACAGATCACCAGCCCAGGTTGGATGCATGAGACAAGTGCTCGGGGCTGGTGCACTGGGAAGACCCAGAGGGATGGGGTGAGGAGGGAGGTGGGAGGGGGGATCGGGATGGGGAATACATGTAAATCCATGGCTGATTCATGTCAATGTATGGCAAAAACCACTACAATATTGTAAAGTAATTAGCCTCCAACTAATAAAAATAAATGGGGAAAAAAAATAAATAAATAAAAATTTATAGAAAATTAAAAATATCTCACATTTATTCACATATTTATTCTTCCCATTCCTCTTAATTCCTTCCTATTCTAAATTCTGAGTTCTCATTCATTTCTGTTTAGCCAGAAGGACTTCCTCCAGTATTTCTTATTAGGGCAGGTCTGCTAACAATGAACTATCTCAGTTTTTGCCTACCTGTGAATGTTTTTAGTTTGCCTTTTTTTTTATATTGAATTTTTGATTGGCAAATATTAATATTTTTCCACCAGCCCTTTAAATATGCCATCACCATTGTCTTCTGGTTTGCATTATTTCTGATGAAAAGTCAAACATTAATTGTATTTTTTCTGTGTGTATGTTGTGCTATTTTTTCCTTGCTTCTTTCAAAATTTTCTCTTTGCCTTTAGCTTTCAGAAGTTTGACCATGATGCATATAAGTTTGGTTCTTTTTGTATTTGTTCACTTGGAATTCACTGAATTTTGTTAAAGTATTAAAGTTTTCCAACAAACATGGTACTTTTTTATCATTCTTTTTTCATATATATATATGTATTTTTTGTCCTTTTCTTTCTCTGTCTTTTCTCCTTCTAGGACTTGTTACATCCAGCTCACTAAGGCTTTGTTCATTTTACTTCAGTATTTTTTCTCTTTGACTTTTGCTTTGGATAATTTTTATTGATATGCCTTTATATTCACTGCTTCTTTCTTCTGCCATCTCAGTCTGTTAATGAGTCCATCTAGTGATGTGAAGTGTTTTTGGGGATCGGGGGAGGGTTCTGTTTTAGTTATTATTGTACTTGTCAAATGTAGATTTCCATTTGGTTCTTTCTTTGTAGTTTCAAAGTTCTCCACTGAGATTCCCTATTTGTTTAATCCTTCTTAGCACATTTTCCTTTAATTCTTTGTTTGTTAAATCAAACATCTGGACCAATTTGGAGCTACTTCCTATTAACCACTCTTTTTTTCTTGAATATGGGCTTGTACGTTCATACTTTTTAATAGCTTGGTTTTAAATCATAACCTGCTCCAGTATTCTTGCCTGAAAACTTCCATGGACCTAGGAGCCTGGTGGGCTGCAGTCCAGAGGGTCACAGAGTCAGAAGCAACTCAGCAGCAGCAGCAGCAGCACAATTTTGCTTAAAAAACTGGACTGGTGGATGATATGTTCTAACTCTGGATTCTGTTGGTTTTGTTTTCCTTTTGAGGGTTTTTTTTTTTAAGGAGGCAGTTGTCTTTGCTTGACTCAGTCTGTGAAATTTATTGCCTCTGCAGTGTTTGGTTGCTGGTGTCTTAGCTCAGCTGTTGTGTGTGTGTTAGTGTTGTCAGCTTAGCATGGCTCCTGTGCCTGGTATAGTTTAGTGGTTGGTCAGTGAATGATGCCTCAGGGCAGTAAGGTTTCTACACTCTGACTGTGATGTATGTAGATGAGGAATACATTGCAAGGTGGAGCAAATTTATAAGTATCATAGGCTTTCAATCTTCACTGAATTCTCTGGGATTTTCTGCCCACATGCATAATTTAGTAGATAGCTGGGAGCATATGGACAGTTTATAATCTCAACCTTCTATGACTCTCTCACTTCCAAGATTTCCCCATTAAAGGTCTAGTTGTTCTGCTATTGCCCTGAACTGAATCTATTACTTCTGGTGCTAAAGCTGTGGGTATTTGCCATTTAAGCCATGGGGATGTAATGTTCCCAAGCAAAAAAAACAAAACACGCTGTTTTACTTCAGTAAACACGTCCCGGGCTCTCATGTGCCTCTACTTTCCCAGTGCTCTTCAGTCATTTTATCTAACTTTACACCAACCTCCTCTTGCTGCCATTGCTGAAGGAATATACCATTGTAATGTTTTGGGATGATTCCTTCATATCTTTTCTGTGCATCCATATTCTAATACATATTTCATATAAAACTGAAGTATGACCTATATTTGTATCTCGCATTTTCACTTAGCAGTATCATTGGAATAATTTTCAGTGTCATTAATTTTTTTCAATATCTCTTGTAATTTACTGTATCAGTGTATTGAAATCAATTTAATTATTCTGTTAGAAACTTATTGTTATATTGTTTTCAATCATTTTTCAATAATTTGCTCTTATAGGTAGCACTGTGACAAACATCTTTGTACATAGATCTTTGAATCTTAAATGATTATTTTAGGTTAGTTTTCTTTTTTTAAATTATGTGTCTAGGAATAAACACTTTAAATTTTCTTAATATATATAGTACACTGGCATTTTCTTGTTGGTAGACAGTTTTACATACTTTAAATGTTTAGCACTGTCATTGTTTTTAATAGAAATATTATATCTTATGAAATAAATTTATCTAACAAGTTCTTTATTGTTGGAGGTTTAAATCACTTCCTGGCCTTCACTTTTTTAAAGCAAGTATCTGAATGATCATAGCTCTCAATTATTTTAAATATTTTTTTCTAGGTCCCGAAGTTAGAAATAGTTTCTCAGAGAGTATGAGTACTTCTAAGACTTCTTTCACATTTTTCAAATTGCTTTCTGTAGCTGTTTTATCAGTCTAGAAGATGCAGTTTATAAGTGAAGCATGATGGGTGCTTCCCAGGTAGCACTAGTGGTAAAGAATCGGCCTGCCAGTGCAGGAGACATAAGAGACGCAGGTTCAGTCCCTGGATCGGGAAGATCCCCTGGAGGAGGGCACGGCAACATACTCCAGTATTCTTGCCTGCATAATCCCATGGACAGTGGAGCCTGGCGGGTCGCTAAAGGTCAGACACGACTGAAGCGACTTAGCACTCTCGCAGGAAAGTTTTGCATCATTGGCTAGCACTACGTATCAAAATTATCTAATTTGCACATTTTAATAATAGTAACTGAAACTTCTCCCAGAGAAATCTAAGTAGAGAACTTGACCGGCTGTCATTTTACTGTGTGAGTTGTCTTATACTCTTTCTTTCTCTAATCTTTTAGAAATTAGTGATTTTGTTAACAACTTTTAGGACTTGTTTTGAAATGAAGTTCTAAACTCTTGGTTAGATTTGCTGCTAATAATATTACTGTCACTGTGTTGCCACCTATTTTAGTTCCGTGTCGCTGGATACTTTTTATAGAGTATTTTTATGCAGTTGCTGTCAGTCATTTTCCTTCATGATCTCTTCCGTTGCTTCTAAGTCAAAAAGACAACCTATTCCCTTGTCAGCTTTGTTTTTTTAAGTTGAACAAAATGAAATTACCACTTTTGTATTTTTTTTTTTTTCACTTTTATATTTAAAAAATGACAATATATTATCATTTCATATAATTTTACCTGAAGGGTTTTTTTTCCAGTGTTTTCTCCTTCATGGCCTTGTGAAAAAATAAAAATATGTAGAACCAATTTTGAAAGAAATTGTATTTTTCAAGAATGTGAAAAATCAGCTGCCATTTTGGTAGAGTGGTCAATTGAAAAGGGAGGGTTAGTCAAGTGGTATAGAGTTGGTTATCATACTGAAGTTACTGTGAAATATATTTAATTGCTCTTTTATAATAGGTATTCTTTAAATACATAAAGTACTACTCTTGATATAAGATTTTATTAGTGTGATCATTTCCATGAGTAAAATAGGACTTAGGTTACCTCATTGTCTTAGATAAACAAGGATGGGTGAGGAGGAAATTAGCAAGAAAGAGAGAGGAATCTGATTATTTTAGAATGGGAGTTCAAGAAATAATATATTGATTTTATATTTGTATATTACTTGGGCTCTACATTAGAATTCTAAAAGGAAAATAGCAACATAAGTTAGAAATCAAGCCTCTGCCAGTATATTTTAATCATGAGTAACAACACCCATGGTTTTGGGCTTTCCTTGAATGGAGATCATTAATTATGATGAATAGGGAAGTGGTTTTGTGATTAGACTAATGTCAACTAAAAAAAAAACAGTATTTGATCATCTACATAATTTTCACTTATTAGTTAAGCTGTTTATTGATCATGAGTCTCCTGAGGCAAAAGGCTGGTACATTTATCCATTATAAAATTCACCTCTAAGCAAAATATGTCTATAACCTCATGGTAGTAGCAAGAATTGGTGTCAAATGTCAGATTATAGGCAAAACTTAAATAGTTCTTACAATTTCTAGAGCATATTTTAATACACTGAAATGTGACATTAATGTACTTTATATTGAACTCTAAAAAAATTTAATAGTCATCTAACTTTTTTATTATTTTATCTATAAAGACAGTTTTATTTGTTGTGAAACCCATTTTTCCTGTCCAGCTGATGAAATCCTACTTGTAAAACATAGAAAGACTTAAGGATAGAGTAGATAATAAAAATTTTTATTTCATCACATATTTTCTAGTTTTTTCCTAGGATATGCATTTTATGTAAAATTTTAAAATTTAATTTCTTTTTCTTTTTTTTAACAAATCTGGGTCATTTTACATGTTTAGTTTTACAGTATAAAAATGTAATTCTAGCATTTCCCCATTTTTTAAATATCTTTTAAAATATTTGTAAAATTGACTACTGTGCTGCTTCCATTAAGGGATTAAACCACAATTTATTTAGTCATTTACTTTTGGGGGACAGTTTTCTGTTTTTGAAAAGCATTGTGATGAACACGCTTGCATGGATGAGAAAACAAACCCTTAAAGTTTACATAGTTAAGATTAGAATATGGTTCTGATGCATAATCAGTCTTTCTTTGCCATTTACTTTTTTTTCCCCATACATATAAAACTTTTGGGGACATATGAAATATTGCAAACATCCTGTATGCAAATAATCCATCTAGAAAATCTCTTAGTAAATCATCAGTTATTTTCTACAGCATGTTTATGGAGATATAAAATAAACCTACAGAAAGTCAAATAGTTTATCTGCTTCATTGTCCATTTTGAACCCAGTGGTTCAAATTTAATGTTTTTGAGGAGAAAACATAACGTAAAAAAACTTTCTAGTACTTTTACCTCTTGGCCTTCGTTAGCAAAAACACTTTTAAAAGGTGATTTTGAAAGATCTTTTAGAGACTGAGTAACTGCATTTAAAGATAGAAATTATAACTTGGAATAAAACAGAAAAGGTTTTGTCAAGAGAGTTAAAAACTTTTGTGAAGTCAGTACAGCAAAGAGAAATAATGAGTAGGCTAGTCCAGGTGATTGGTACTGCAGAGGACGCCATTCCCTTCCCAGCAGCCACAAGATGATACAAAGAGAGAGAGAGACAAAGTCAAATAACTGAAAGAAAAGTAGTCACAGCTGTTGCAGGCTACAAAGGCTCTTAAAAATAGGAAGTATTATTTTAAACTGAATTCTAAAAGGATCAGGAAAGACATTTATGTAATTCTTTAAAAATAATTTCTAATAGATTATCCTAAAATATTAATATTTATGGTGTGCTGATACTTAAAATTGTGATAGCAAAAGTAGGTGGTTATAATAGTGTTTAAAAAAAAACCACCAAGATACTAAAACAGTGTTTAGAACAATAGGAATGTTTTTCCTTGTGTTACTGCACACCTTTTCACTTTAGAAAAAATTTAGGAACCTGAAATTATTTGTGCCTTACCATTTAATATATAAAAAATTATATTATTAAATGTAATTTTATTTTAACCTCAATGTCATGTCTAGAAGTTTTAGTAAAATAATTTGTTTTGCATAGAATTATTTTAGAATTTCTGAGAGGCCTAATGTACCAAGAACTCATGCATATAAAACCCCTAATTTCTTCCTTTTGTGGGAGATTCTCGTGGTTCAGCTGTCAAAGAAAAAGAAAGCCACCATTTCTGACGGGACATGTTAAGTAGACATTTCTGTGGCACAGTTATGTAGCAATTATAAATAAACGATGGTTTGGATTTGTTCTTTCTTCCATTTTCTGTTTGTTTTAAGTTTCTAAACTTTCATTGAGTTAGCCAAGCTTCTTTCCCTTTCTTCTTGCCTGTCTTGGTTCCACAGAGCAGGGAGAATTTCTACTTCATCTGCCTAGCTTCCATATACAGCTACTTTCTTGCCAAATCTAAACCTTCTTCCTAAGTTCTGTTAAAAGTTGATTTAAGCAGTGAGGTTCGATATCTGGGGCTAGGAATGAAGGAAACTAAGTGCGGGAGTTGTTGTTGTTGTTGTTTAATCACTGAGTTGTGCCTGGCTCTTTTGCGACCCCATGGACTATAGCATGCTAGGCTCCTCTGTTTATGGGATTTCCCAGGCAAGAATACTGGAATGGATTGCCATTTCCTTTGCCGAGGGATCTTCCCAACCCAGGGATTGAACCCACGTCTCCTACATTACAGGTGGATTCTTTCCCGCAGAGCCATGGGGGAAAAGAAGGGGGGAGGCACTCATTTTGAAAGAACAGAGGGGTAGTCTGTAGCATTTTCACAAGGATTTTGAGTACTCTATGAGTCGTTTGATCGTCCACACTGTATCCAACCAACTAGGTAGGGCTCAACAAAGATGATGACTGAGAAAAAGGAAATTCCAAATAGAGGCTTCTCCATGAGGAAAGCAGTGGGAGAAATATGCAGGACATGGTTGAGAAATAGTGAGAAGCCATGTACTGTTGAAATGCTGGATATGAATACAGAAACGGTTGAAAGATAAGGGTAGAAGAATAAGGTTGAAATGTGCTGATAGCATTGAAAATTAAGGTGATTAATTTATGCTTAAATCTGGAAGCAATGGACTGTCACTGATGAGTTTTTTAAGCAATAACTTAATTAGAAGATTGCTTTGTGAAGGTAACATTAATAGCTATATATAGGGTGGAAAAGTTAAGTGGAAAGAATACAGGTATAGTAGTCTAAATAAGAGCTTCCCATGTGGTAAAGAATCCACCTGCAATGCGGGAGACCTGTGTTCGATCCCTGGGTTGGGAAGATCCCTGGGTTGTAAAGTCTAAATAAAAGACAAACAAATATTTAGGGTTTGTGGGTCATAAGATCTCTACCACAACTATACAACTTTGCTGCTTGCAGCCATAAACAATCTATGAACAAATAAGCCTGGCTGTATATTTGCACAGTATATATGCAGGATAATTTCACATGTACTGTTATTGGGTAGTGAATATGAGTTTCTTAAACAGACCTTAAGAGGAATATTGTAACCTTAGGATCAGAGTCACCTCTTTAACTTACTCATCTATAAAATGACATCTGTCTCAGTTTTTAAAAGAAAATAGCTATAAATAATTTTTTTGCAAACTGCTTAAGCTGTTTAGAAAAAAATATTTGATTAAAATTCTTACGAGGAATTTGCTATTGGAAACAGAATATGTGCTATTGGTTTAATTCTGTTCTTTTATGGTCTTTATTTAAACTAACCTGGTGCTAAATTCTAGAGGCAAGATAAATCTATTTTTGAGCTATGTGTAATATTTCTAGCTTAGACCTTGATCCTAAGAGATAGAATTATAGTAACTGTTAAAATGAAATGTAGCCAGAAATATGATAAGCTGTTGATATGTGTCTCTGTCATAGTGAGATTGCATTTACTTTAAAGGAAAGAGCACAGTACCTATACTGTGAATATGTTTAATATTTTTAAAGTTACTCATTTGAAAAAACTTGATTAAAATAAGGTTTTTAGATGACACTCACAATCTTTAAGATGGTTAATGGCAGCATTCAAAAGACTAAAGAAAATTTAGTTTTAACTTTATATGGTCTTTTCTGGAAACTAAAAATTATTTGATTTATCCCCCTCCCCATGAAAGTTAATAAACAAATGAATCTCTAGTTATGTAGAAGTATAGTGTTGCTAAGAACATGGATTTTGTGATCTGGGTTAAAATTCAAGTTCTGGTAAGATATTGTTAAGATATTCCCTCTCCTCAAATGGTTATGTAGATTCAATGCAATTCCATGGTAAAATCTTAGCAGGGACTTTTTTTTTTTGTAGAAACTAGCAAACTTTTTTCTTTTTTTTTTGAAACTGGGGATGCAAAAGAGCTAGAAGAGCCAAAACTACTTGAAAAAGAAGAAGTTGGAGGAGTTATTCTTCCTGATTTCAAGAGTTAATATAAAGCTGTAGTAATAAAGAAATAAAGACAATGTGGTATTAGTACCAATATTGACAAATAGATCAATGGAACAGCATAGACAGTCTAGAAATAGACTCATTTCTGTGGACAAATATATCCAATTGATTTTTGACAAATATTCAAAGGCAAGAAACCTACAGAAAAATGAAAGGGTTCTCAGTGTATATGTTGTACTATATACATATTTAGCAAAATGTATTTCATAGAGCTAAATGTAATCAGAAACTATAAAACTTCTAAGTATATACATAGGGCAAATCTTTGTGAATTGGGGTAACATAAAGAGTTCTTAGGTATAACACCACAGAAACATCGTTTATAAAAGAAAGAATTGATGAAACAGACTTTATCCATTTTAGGGAATTCTGCTCTTCAAAAGAATCTCTTATGATAATGAAAAACAAGTCCCTCAATAGGGGAGGGGCTTTATAAGTGTAAATATATAATTCCCTGTGACTGTATGCAATTTGTAAAGCTTCTGTATGAAAAATTACTGTCATTATAATTAGGAACTCTGAAAACTCAACAGTAAGAAACCAGTTTAATAAATTGACAAAAAGATTTGACCATCTATTTTACCATCTAATATATGTGTATAGGTAATAAACACACACATGGAAAGATGCTCAGCACCAATAATCATTGGGAAAATATAGATTAAAACTTAGTATAACTTATACTATGCCATGACTAGGGTGTGGAGCAAGAGACTCTTATAATGCTAACAGGAATGTGAAACTACTTTGGAAACAGTTTGGTATTTTCTTAAAATGTTAAATATATGTTGCCATATAACCCAACCATTCCAATCCTAGATATTTACCCAAGAGGTATGAAAGCATTTATTTATACAGAGACTTTTACTTGAATGTTCATACTGTGTTTTATAATAGTCAAAAATTATATGTTTGTCCACAGGTGAATGCATAAAGAAGTTGTAGTGTTTATTTATAATGGAATACTATCCAGCAGGAAAAAGGAATACATGTCATTATACACAATGGCGTGGATGAAGTTCAAAATAATTATGCTGAATTTAAAACCTAGACATAAAGGAGTATATATCATATGATTCCATCTGTATAGCATGGTAGAAAATGCAAAGTAATGTATAATGATAGAAAGATCAGTGGTTGCCTGGAAATTGAGAGGTGGAATAGAGGCACAGAGGGGCATGGAAGAATTAGAGGAGGATGTGAAAGATTTTTGAGTAATGGACATGCTGATTATCTTAACTGTGATGATGCCTGCATGGCTGTATATATATGTCAAAACCTATAAAACTATGTGCTTTAGATGGTGTAATATGTTATAGTTTTATTATACCTTGATAGAGTATTAGTAACCCAATTGTGTCCAGCTCTTTGCAGTCCCATGGACAGTAGTCCATCAAGCTCCCTGTCCATGAAATTCTCCAGGCAAGAGCACTGGAGTGGGTTGCCATTTCCTCCTCCAGGGGATCTTCCCAACCCAGGGATCCAATCCAGGATCCAATCTGCCATGTATTGCAGGCAGATTCTTTACTGTCTGACTCATTAGAAAAGCCGCTGTCTGAAATCGTTAAGAAAATATAGAAATAACACACAGTCTTGGCATAGTATAGACATTTAGTAAATTTGTGGTTTCTTTAAATTGTTATCAATTTTATTTTCCTCATTATGCTGTAAGATCTTTGAAATGTGAAATGATATTGAGTAATGTCAGCTTCATAGCATAGAATGAGACATTACCTTTGTCTTTGCCCTTCAGTATTCAGCTAGTAAAACGTATACTACTCAGTAAAGTTGACTCTGCCCAGCACACCAGAACGCCAGAGAATTCTACGTATATCTGTGCATCTAAATATGAGTGGATGGTCTGGAACACATAGGGGGAACTGAGGAAACAGCAGAAGGGGCTGCTTGTGACTATGGCCTCCAGCCTCAGCAGCTGTGCCCAGAGGTCCGTGGCACTCAGCAGCCGCAGAGGAGGTGGCACCGTGACTTGGACGTCCTGGCCGCAGCAGGAGACAGGGCACGCAGGGCGGCTGTGGCCACAGGTAGCTGGGCTGCAGGGGCAGTGGGGCCCGAGCCGCCACTTCCCTCCCCGGCTGAGGCGACGGGACTGCATGCCTGACAACAGCAGGCACGCAGGGTGTCCACGCAGCCCCGGCCCCTCCCCGCCCTCACCCTCCATGGGGGCAGGCCCTGGACTCAGGATCCATCATGGACATGACGGAAGGGCCCACCATCCCGGTGCTCCCAGGCGCGACCTAGCTGCATCAGGGCACCAGTGACCTTCGAGGCACAAAGTGATGCCTCTAACAGAACTGGCAGAGGTGGAAAGTGCTGGCTCTCAAATATAATCAGAGGTAGCTCATGTGAGATTTGTGTAGTATAGCATCATTTATTGGAAAACAAATAAAGGCCTCTAATTTCTAACCTGTTGAATGGTTAGAATGACATAGAAAGGTGTTTGCTTCTTTAAATGCACCAGAAGAACAACTCATCAGGCACCATGAAGAACAACTTATCAGGCAAGAACACTATATATACCACAAAAAGAAAATGACAATTCTCTAGAAACCAAACATAAAGTCATGAAATATTGCTATCTAACTGATAGAGTATTCAAAATATCTGTTATGAAGAAACTCAGTGAACTACAAGAAAAGTTATAAGGCAGGTTAATGGGCTTAGGGATAAAGCTTGAAACTCTATAAAAAGAACCAAACAGAAATTCTGTAGCTGAAAATCTCAATCAACGAGTTGAAGAATGCAGTAGAAAACATTAGAAGTAAACCAGAAGTAAACCAAACCCTTTGGAAGAGAGAATATAGAGAATTATATAGGTAGAAGTAGAGAAACAGTACAAAGTAGAAGAGGAAAGAGAAATAAGATGCAAAAAAAATTGAAGAAATTCTACCAGCCAAGCATAGTCTATCTAGCAAAATTATCATTCAGATATGAAGAAGAAATAGATTTTCTGAGACAAAAAAAGCTTAGGGTCTTCATCAGCTCTAGACCTTACAATAAATGTCTAAAGTAGCTCTTATACCAGAGACAAGAAAGCAAAAATACAAAAACTTTGAGTACAGTGATACTTAGAGTCAGAAAATTATAACTTTGTATCAGAATAGATTTTTAAATATTTTATTATACCATGAAGGTTAAAAGGGGGAAAAAAGCATAAAAATAACTGTAACTACTTTGTTAATAAACTCACAACATGAAAAGAAATAATTTGAGACAACAAGACACAAAAGGGAAGGAGGAAAAGGATAGAACTCATATAGATAAATGAACATAAGATGCCATCAGCAGAAAAAGGACTATTTTGCCAAGACATTTTATATAAACTGCATGATAACCACAAAACATAAATCTAGTGTAGAGACGCAAAACATAAAAACAGAGAAAACCAATGTTTTCTATGATGTTTCTACAAAACATCATAGAAAACTACGAAACTAAAATGGTAGGCAGAAACACAGGGGAAAAGAAACAATGTAAATAACAGAACAAGAAAATAAAGATACAATGACAATACTAAGTCCTCATCATTCAATGATCCATAAATGGAAATGGATCTAACTCACCCATCAAAAAATACAGTGGCTGGACAGATTAAAAAGCAAAACTCAACTGTTTGCTTCCTTTAGGAGACTCACCTCAGCTCTCAAGGCAAAAATAAGCTAAAAGTGAAAAACTGAGAGTTAATACTCCAAACAAATGACAGCCAAAAATAAGTAAGTATAGCCATACACATATCAGACAAAATAAGCTTCAAGCCAAAAAAGGTAACAAGAGACAGAGATGGACATTACATACTGATAAAGAGGACAGTTCACTGAGACAACATCAGTTATTAAAATATATGCACCTAGCATAGGTCCAGGCTTCCCTGGTAGCTCAGCTGGTAAAGAATCCACCTGGAATGCAGGAGACCCTGGTTTTGATTCCTGGAGAAGCAATAGGCTACCCACTCCAGTATTCTTGTGCATTCCTGAGGGCTCTGGTGGTAAAGAATCCGTCTTCAATTTGGGAGCCCTGGGTTCAATCCCTGGGTGGGGAAGATTCCTGCTCCAGTATTCTTGCCTGGAGAATCCCCGTGGACAGAGAAGCCTGGCGGGCTGCAGTCCATGGGGTCACGAAGAGTTGGACACGACTGAGTGACTAAGCGCAGCAGAGCACAGCATAGGTCCATCAGAATGTACAGAACAATTACTAAAGGGAGGAATTGACAGTAACGTGCTATTCACAGGAGACTTCGACAACGCACTGACATCAGTGAATAGATCATCTAGACAGAAAATCAAAAAGGAAACAACAGCCTTAAATGAAACATTAGACCTGATGGATCTGATAGATTTATGCAGAACTTTCCATTTAAAAGCAGCAGAAAACAGGTTCTTCTTAGGTAGTCATGGAACTTTCTCAAGGATTGACCATATGTTGGGACACAAAACAAGTCACAATAAATTTAAGAAGATTGAAATCATATCAAACATCTTTTCTGATTATATCCATGTCGTAACATATTCTAGAATTTCCATCTTTTTAAAAACTGAATAATATTTCACTGTATCTTTATACCACATTTGGCTTCTCCACTCATTCAGTGGACACTTGTGTGTTTCCATTTTATTATTATGAATTATGCTTCTGTGAACATGAGTGTACAAATGTCTCTTCAAGACCCTGCTTCTAACTTTGGGGGGTGTGTACCCAGATTTGGAGTTTCTGTGTCATATGGTAATCTTGTGTCTTAGTTTTTGAGGTATTGTGTTACTGTTTTCCACACACTGTGCTGTTTTAATTGCTGTCAGCAGTACCCAAGGGCTCCAATTTCTCCCCCTTCGTACCAGCACTCCTGCGGTGGGCAAGCAGCTTCAGGAACAGGTGCGCCGTTGTTAGCTACGTGGCTGGCATCGGGGGATGGATAGTTGCTACTGTGCTAATAGCTGAATTTCTTTAAAACAGAATTTGAAAGTTTATTAATTTTTTTTTTTTTTTAGGCCACACCACGTGGCATGCAGTGTCTTAGTTCCCTGACCGGGGATCAAACCCATGCCCCCTGCACTGAGAGGGGGGAGTTTTAACCACTGAACCGCCAGGGAAGTCCCTAATAGCTGAAATTGACAGGAATTAACTGCAATATACTAAGTCTTCCCCTGGTACTTGCCAGCTTTCAACAGATTCCAGAGTTCTAAAAGAGTTATGTCTGACCGACTCTGCCAGTGCAGTTATTGTCTAGATGGGGAGACAGATTCCTGGTGCTTCCTACTCTGCCATCTTCCAGTATCCTCACTGTATATATTTTTTGTACAAAATGAGCCCATGATAAGATAAAATTGAGAGTAGTAGCTGAAAACCATATAATGCAGTCCTAGTTTTGATTTTGTGAAGTGTTTCTTTCTAAGCTTGAGTTCTCTCTTTGCTCGACGAGTTTTTCAGACTTTATCCCTCCCTGTCATTAACAACCCCAAGACTGTGGTTGGCAGCTGGAATGGCTATAGTTTCATCAACTTGCAGAATTCCCATAGTGGTGGCCAGTGGTTAGGAAGCTAAAAATGAATAGAAGTGGGAAGAGTGAGCAAATAGCTTAAATGGTTTTTGTTAAGGTTAGGCTTCTTTTTGTCTCTCTCTCTCTCTTTTTTTTTAATGGTCATGGCTCAAAGAATTGTGCTGGTTTGGAATGTTAGCTCTGGCAGTATTTTGAGAATCTAGACATGCAGTCAGTTTGTAAGGAACTCAGGGGATTGGACTAAATAAGAATAAACCCAAAGTTGAAGGAAACAGCCTAGACCTTGAGGTCCATAATCATCAAGAGACTGACCTATCTTTTGGTTTCATCTTAGGAGCTTTTGTTTCTTTCTAAGAAAGTGAGTGCTCTTGTCTAAAACTTGGGTTTACAGATGGAGTTATGTGGGTATACTTGGCTTCTAAGGGAAAGAGAAAGAGCCTGCTGCTGCTGCAGCTAAGTCGCTTCAGTCCTGTCCAACTCTGTGCAACCTAGACAGCAGCCCACCAGGCACCCCCATTCCTGGGATTCTCCAGGCAAGAACACTGGAGTGGGTTGCTATTTCCTTCTCCAGTGCATGAAAGTGAAAAGTGAAAGTGAAGTCGCTCAGTCGTGTCCGACTCTTAGCGACCCCATGGACTACAGCCCACCAGGCTCCTCTGTCCATGGGATTTTCCAGGCAAGAGTACTGGAGTGGGGTGCCATTGCCTTCTCTGGAGAGTAGGGTAGTTCTGTATAATCCATGACAATAAAAGACTTTTAACCCCTTTCTCCACAAAAAAGGACCTCTATTAATTTAGAAAATGTAAGTCCTATATGATATATATGATATGAAAACTTACAGTAAAAATTTATACTATTCTTGCTATTCTGTAAATGTCAGTGCTAATATTTATTTTTTAAGGGAACACATTTATATTCTCTATATTTCAATTTTGGTAATATTTATCAAACTGTATTATTCATTTTGATTTAAGGAATATTATTTTTCAACAGGATACAATTTTTTCTCTGTAAGTTTGCTTCATGCAATATAATTTTGACATTGTGTTCTTAAATATCTCTTCATTTTATAGTTGTTTAATGAGAAATTGCTATATTCCAAACATTTGTATTTGATACTAGCTTCTTAGTTATTTGAGGCTTCCCAGGTGGTTTCCCAGATAGCTCAGTTGGTAAAGAACCCACCTGCAATGCAGGAGACTCTGGTTTGATCACTGAGTTGGGAAGATCCCCTGGAGAAGGAAAAGGCTACCCAGTTCAGTATTCTGGCCAGGAGAATTCCATGAACTGTATAGTCCATGGGGTCGCAAAGAGTCAGACACTACTGAGCAACTTTTCAACAGGATACAATTTTTTCTCTGTAAGTTTGCTTCATGCAACATAATTTTGACATTGTGTTCTTGAATATCTCTTCATTTTATAGTTGTTTAATGAGAAATTGCTATATTCCAAACATTTGTATTTGATACTAGCTTCTTAGTTATTTGGGGCTTCCCAGGTGGTTTCCCAGATAGCTCAGTTGGTAAAGAACCCACCTGCAATGCAGGAGACTCTGGTTTGATCACTGAGTTGGGAAGATCCCCTGGAGAAGGAAAAGGCTACCCAGTTCAGTATTCTGGCCAGGAGAATTCCATGAACTGTATAGTCCATGGGTCGCAGAGAGTCAGACACGACTGAGCGGCTTTCACTTTCTGGTGGCTCTGGTGGGAAACAACGTGACTGCCAGTGTAGGAGACATATGAGATGCAGGGTTAATCCCTGGGTTGGGAAGATCTACTGGAGGAGGGCATGGCAACCCACTCCAGTATTATTGCCTGGAGAATCCCATGGACAGAGTGGTCTGGCGGGAAAGTTTCTTTTCTGGCTCTAAATAACATTAGTACCATTTACCAATTTTAGATAAACAAAATATTACCAAAATTAAATTATAAAGATTGAAAATAAAAAGCCTATCCTTATTCTTTTATATATGAAATTAATTGCTTTGACTTTATGAATATCCTAGTAATTAAAAGAATCCTGAGATCTGGGGTCAGTAGGTCTAAATTTCAATCTGTCATTTACTAGTAAAGGCAAGTTAGTAAACTCCTCTTATTCCCTGGTTTTCTTTATCTTTGAAATATTAATCCTGTATTATAAATTGTTAAAGAAATTAATAAATATAAATATATTTTAACAAGTGTTTTATCTTGAACATCAACCATCAAGATTCCTTAGGGATGATAATCACCATGCTTTTAAGAGAGTGGTCTTAAGTAGGGGAGAGGGAGAGCTGCTATGGAGTGGGATTTTGTGGGTTAAGAGACTTTAACAATATTGTTAATATTTTATTGGATGTTTGTTCTCATCACTTTGTATATTTGTCTTAAATATTTCTTATTTGTTACTCTCTCCTTATGAAAAACCTATAATTTTTCCATGAAATATCTTAACCAGTACAGTGTCTCGCCTTTTTCTATCAAAGGTCACTGGTTAGCAGGATACTCTGAAATGTATACTTCATAATTCTGAGACCTGCTAGTCAGAACATCATTTCCTTCTTGCCATTCTAGTTATTTCATGATGCACAAAGTATCATGTTTCTACTGTGTCTGTTAAGTAGATGGCAGAGGTCACAGACTGTTTGGGGATTGAATCTGGTTCTGAGAAGTACTGTTTGTTCCACACACTATTTGTTTTTTAGGTGACTTAAAGTCTCAGGAAAAATCAAGAAATTTTATGACCCTAGGCTTGCATTTCTGCATAACAGCGAGTTGTTGCTGAGTTCCAGCGGCTTTGTTTAGCTGGGCCATGGACTCCACAGTTTGCACACTCACTCTTTTCCCTCAAAGTGATGGGAGATGTTGTGAAATGGTTGTCATCATTATAAATGTTTGTGTTAATTGCTTGACTTGTATACGCAGTTTCCTTTATAACTGTTACAGAGGTCACATTCAGTAGATATCAGTTTTGTAACTTCATGAAACACACTTACATATCTTTTTACAGACATGATGTAAAATGTCCTTTTTGTTTGTCAGCTCTTTCATCTCTCATTTTCAATCAGTCCTTTCATGTTACCGATTAAATTTTTCTCAAGTCTAGTTTTTCCTGTCCAACCTTACTACTCCTGCACTAGCCCAGCCCTCATCATCTCTCACCTGAATTTCTTTAATTGCTCCCTAACTGAACTCCTTGACTTCTGTTTTGTTCTTTTCAGTTCATCCTCAAACATATCGCTAAAATGATGTATCAGAGTGCAGATCTCATCTCATCACCCCACTGTTTCAAGTTCTCCAAAGTGTCTCCACCTTATATGCAGAAGTCAACAGATTTTTCGTTAAAGATCTAAGTAGTAAATATTTTAGACTTTGCTGGCCATAAGTTTCCTACGACAAACAATTGACTCTGCTGCCGTTGAGTTGAGCACCAAAGCAACTACAGACAACACATAAACAAATGAGCGTGTCTGTGTTTCAGTAAAACTTGTTTACAAAATCAGGTTTAGACCATAGTTCACTCCCTCTTCCATGATATAAAAGGCTATCCCTGTCTTTCCTGACACACCTACCACTTTCCCATCATTTGTCTTATAGGTATTCAGAAGCACCATTCAAATTATTACACCTTTCTGAGCATAACATCTCCTTTCTATATCCAGTTATGTAATTCTTTTCAGGCTGTTTTTCCACAAATTGCAAAACATTCAAATATATCTTGTAAAATATTAATTGTCAAATGATTGTATATAAACATGAAATTATTTAGTCAGTACTGACATGTTCAGAAACTTAATATAAAGTCTTTTTTCAGTTTTTAACAGATCTTTCATAAAAATCATAAATGTGATACAATCCATGTTATAGTTTGCATACCATCAATATATATTATCCAAAAATCTCAGAATAAGGTCACTAGTAGGAAAGTATTGTCAACATTATCATCTGTATTGAATCAAAATTCATTGAGAGAATAATTTTAAGAACATTAATGGGAACTGATAGCAGTAATTCACATGGTGTCTTCCCTTTATCACAGTTACTCCTTTCAAATACTGTAAAGAAAGCAGGAAATATTTGGTTTTAGAGTATGATATTTGCCTAAGGTATTGGACTTTAAGTTGTTATTTAAATAGGTCATTTTGCATGTTTCCATATCTAAAGAAATAACACAGCCTGAGAGTATGTTGTTAAATGTGTTGATTTTGCCTCATTATTAAATTGCCTTTCTTTTGCCTGTTGCTGACTGGTACAAGTTGGGTAGTAGATAAAACCTATTCCATTTAAAAAAAAGAAAAAACTTCATTCTTCACACTTTTCATAATTAAAAGTGTGATTCAATTACTAGAGTGAGAAAGTAGATTGATAGAGCTGCTGTGATGGAATTTTGTTAAGATGTGGGTTGATATTAACTGATTATGGTAAAGTTTGCTAAATTTTCCGATACTCACATAATAATGCATTAATTTAAAGCTCTGTTAAAACTGACTTGTATATGTTTTTTATGGTTGATTTCTAGCCACCAGCTGAACAGGCCAAAGCAAGACTGCAATTGGTTCTAGAAGCTGCTGGTAAGTGTAAATAATTAATTTTATTTAAATGAAAAATGTGAAATAAATCCTAGCATCCTTACAGTTGGATCAAAGAGCAAACTACCCCTTTTCATGTAGCCTTACAGATTTATGACATCTGTGTATGGCCATGTGTGCGTGCATGCTTAGTCGCTTCAGTCGTGTCTGACTCTGCAGCCCTGAGGACTGTAGTCCACCAGGCTTCTCTGTCCTGGGGATTTTCCAGGCATGAATACTGGAGTGAGTTGCCATGTCCTCTTCAGGGGATCTTCCCGACCCAGGGATCAAACCTGTGTCTCCTGTGTCTTCTCAATTGCAAGCATATTATTTTACCGTTGTGCCACCAGGGAAGTCCCATGTGTGGTCATATCTTACCTCAAATATATGTTGCTACAGTATTAACATTTGCCGATGTTAAAAGCTCATTCTTTACGTTCTTATTTATATTATGGGCTACAATTTTAGTTTTAATTTTGATGAAATCTAGTTTATTGATTTTTGTCTTTTATGGACTATTCTTTTAGTGGCATGTTTAAGAAAAACTTTATACTTTTACATTTTAGATTTGAGAATGTGATCTATTTTGATTTAATTGTTGTATAAAGTGTGAGATTTAGGTCAAGGTTTAATTCTAAAGGAAGTGAGATAAGCACCATTTAATAATCCTCCAGTTCAGTTCAGTTCAGTCGCTCAGATGTGTCCGACTCTTTGCAGTCCCATGGACTGCAGCACATCAGGTTTCCCTGTCCATCAGTAGCTCCAGGGGAGTGCTCAAACTCAGTCCATCGAGTCAGTGATGCCATCCAATCCTCTCATCCTCTGTCATCCCCTTCTCTTGCCTTCGATCTTTCCTAGCGTCAGGATCTTGCCCAGTGAGTCAGTACTTCGCATCAAGTGGCTAAAGTATTGGAATTTTAGCTTCATCACGAGTCCTTCCAATGAATATTCAGGACTGATTTCCTTTAGGATTGACTGGTTTGATCTGCTTGCAGTCCAAGGGACTCTCAAGAGTCTTCTCCAGCACCACAGTTCAAAAGCATCAATTCTTTGGTGCTCAGCTTTCTTTATAGTCCAACTCTCACATCCATACATGACTACTGGAAAAACCATAGCTTTGACTAGACAGACCTTTGTTGGCAAAGTAATGTCTCTTCTTTTTAATATACTGTCTAGGTTGGTCATAGCTTTTCTTTCAAGGAGCAAGCCTATTTTAATTTCATGGCTACAGTCACCATCTGCAGTGATTTTGGAGACCAAATGGTCAATACTGAAATCAGATTGATTATATTCTTTGCAGCCAAAGATGGAGAAACTCTATACAGTTAGCAAAAACAAGATCAGGAGCTGACTGTGGCTCAGATCATGAATTCCTTATTGCAAAATTCAGACTTAAATTGAAGAAAGTAGGGAAAACCACTAGACCATTCAGGTATGAGTTAAATCAAATCCCTTATGATTATACAGTGGAAGAGACTAACAGATTCAAGGGATTAAATCTGATAGACAGAGTCCCTGAAGAACTATGACAGAGGTTTGTGACATTGTACAGGAGGCAGTGATCAAGACCATCTCCAAGAAAAAGAAATGCAAAAAAGGCAAAAGGTTTGTATGAGGAGGCCTTACAAATAGCTGAGAGAAGGGAAGCAAAAGGCAAAGGAGAAAAGGAAGGATATACCCATCTGAATGTAGAGTTCCAAAGAATAACAAAGAGAGATAAGAAAGCCTTCCTCAGTGACCAGTGCAAAGAAATAGAGGAAAACAATAGAATGGGAAAGACTAGAGATCTCTTCAAGAAAATTAGAGATACCAAGGGAACATTTCATGCGAATATGGGTACAATAAAGGACAGAAACAGTATGAACCTAACAAAAGCAGAAGATATGAAGAAGAGGTGGCAAGAATACACCGAAGAACTATACAAAAAAGATCTTCATGACCCAGATAACTACAGTGGTGTAATCACTCACCTAGAGCCAGATATCCTGGAAAGCCAAGTCAAGTGAGCCTTAGGAAGCATCACTACAAACAAAGCTAGTGGAGGTGATGGAATTCCAGTTGAGCTACTTCAAATCCTAAAAGATGATGCTGTGAAAGTGCTGCCCTCAATATACCAGCAAATTTGGAAAACTCAGCCGTGGCCACAGGACTGGAAGAGGTCAGTTTTCATTCCAATCCCAAAGAAAGGCAAAGCCAAAGAATGTTCCAACTACCACACAGTTGCACTCATCTCACATGCAAGCCAAGTAATGCTCAAAATTCTCCAGGCGAGGCTTCAACAATATATGAACCGAGTACTTCCAGATGTTCAAGCTGGATTTAGAAAAGGCAGAGGAACCAGAGATCAAATTGCCAACATCCATTGGATCATCAGAAAAGCAAGAGAGTTCCAGAAAAACATCTACTTCTGCTTTATTGACTATGCCAAAGCCTTTGACTGTGTGGATCACAATAAACTATGGAAAACTCTGAAAGAGATGGGAATACCAGACCACCTGACCTGCCTCCTGAGAAATCTGTGTGCACATCAAGAAGCAACAGTAAGACCGGACATGGAACAGCAGACTGGTTCCAAATTGGGAAAGGAGTACCTCAAGGCTGTATAATGTCACCCTGCTTATTTAACTTATATGCAGAGTACATCATACAAAATGCCGGGCTGGATGAAGCACAAGCCAGGAGTAGTATCAATAACCTCAGATATGCAGATGACACCCCTCTTATGACAGAAAGTAAAGAGGAACTAAAGAGCCTCTTGATGAAAGTGAAAGGGGAGCGTGAAAAAGCTGACTTAAAACTCAACATTCAAAAAACTAAAATCATGGTATCTGATCCTTTCACTTCATGGCAAATGATGGGGAAATGATGGAAACAGTGACAGACTTTATTTTCTTGGGTTCTGAAATCCTCCAGTTACATTGGACTAGCTTATTGGATTAGTCTGGATACCATCTAATCTTAAAATCTCATGTGTTTTAGTATCTCAGTTGCACAATAATTTGATTTTAGATTACTTTGATTTTACAATTCACAGATTCATAAATACTTTACCTTTTTAAAGATAAAAAGATTCATGTTACCTTTTCCAAGTACTGATAGATTAATTTTTAGTCTTAATGTGCTCTTTAAAAAAATGTTACATTTAAATAATAAGTTGCTAAGAATGAGGTTAGGTTAGAATAATATAACTAAAGTAGTATATATTTCTTTTTTTCATATTTCTTAAAATTTTTTACTTTTTATAGATCTATATAGAGTTCATAGTCTCCAAATGGAAATGAGAATTCTGTTTTAACATCAAAAGTAATTTCAGAATACCAGATGATAGTAGTTATATTTTTATCATTCATTGAGAAAATACATATGTGCTTATTAATTCAAAGATTTCTTTCATTAGCTCCTTGTATTCTCAGCCAAAGTGTCCACAGTCTAAGTAAAATTTCGAAACACCAGTATAAATGAAGTACTAACTTCATAAATCACTAATTGAAGTAATTTACCATATAAAAATGAATATTTTGACTATGAGTTTCTATACCACTTCATGTTACTTGCAAAATCACTTATTTTTATGTATTGATCTTACTCATTTCATCTTTCACTATATAGAAAACATGATATATTACAGTTTTGCTTACTATTTTTTTAAATACAAAGTTTTTTAAATGTTGACTCTCTAATATATATACTATAGGATAGAGCTAGTTAATATGATTCTCTATTACTTATATACTATATGTTTATTCTTTATTGGCATTTTGCTTTGAAGAAATATTTCCAGTTCTTAATTTGGATATGAAGAAACTCTCATTTTAAAGGAAAATATTTATGGTGTTTGGTCCAGAAAATACTTGTTTCTATTAACACAAGTATATAGAATTTTATTTGATAGCTTTACACATTTTATTTATCTTTTAATATGACTTTGAAGCATATTATAAAACAGATCTGACAATACAAACCTCAGTATATAACTTGCTTATATCGGTCCCTACTTTCATCTCTCATTTTTTAATTTAACATTCTAAATTCTATTAAGGATAAAAAGTGAGGTTCTATAATTTGACAAACACTCAAAATATTATGACAGTTTTCAAATTAAAAAACTTATATTGGCTCCTATAGGCAAAGGACAGACCTTAGCTAGATGTACCATTATTCATCATTTTCTTCTTATTGAACATTTATGTTGTCTCTGCTTTGCCTCTTATCCATAACACTGTGATGTATATCCTATTACAAATTTTGTTTATCATATTTTAGATTATTTTCTTGGAACTGATTGCTATAGAAATGAGTATGAGGTTAGAGGCTATTATTAATAATATTTAGAATGGCTTTTTATACATTTTTGCTTAATTGTTTTTACAAAAGGATTATTCTACTTTTCATACTGCTTAAGAAACCATTTTACCAGATATTGGTATTTAATGCCTGGTCCATGACTTTGTTGCTTTAAACATGAGATAACATATTAATATACTTCTTTGAAAAACATCCATTACTGTTATTAATGACAACTTGTGACCTTGGAGAGGGGAAGCAGATGGATGATAGGAGAGCACTAAGTTAATATAGAACTTAACATCAAAGTTCTAGATAACTGTTTCAGTGATGAATAAGATGTTCATTGAATTATTAAAAATCAGTATATTATTAATGTAGGGGGGAATAAGAAGAAATTGAGCTCAGTCTAGTAAGACTTGTGGGAAAGACTAGCCTAGTCCTAAGACTGAGATCGCTGGATAGCAAAGCCTGATAGCTCCCATTCTCTCTCATTGTAGTTTACTTGAATTCCCACGGAAAACACCCTCAACTCTGGGGCCTTAAAATTGGATATCAGGAAGAACTTGAGGCCATATGCTAGATTCTTGAGCCAGGATTTATTTCAGCCTTATAGTTAACGTAATCTGATAGATAGGGTTTATATGTAGAAATCTTGCTAAGTCTTTTACTCTAATTGTGGGTCTCAGAAGAAAGTTTAATGTATAACCATTGCATTGTTATTGATTTATTAATGAACTGTAATAATAATCTTGGTTTGGAATTGAAATATATTTAGACCATTTGGCAATAATTATTAATGGTCTGATTTTGAAAGATGTGTATGAGTAGATAGCATTCAGACTTCCCAGGTGGTTCAGTTGTAAAGAATCCACCTGCCAATGCAGGAAACAGAGGAGACATGGATTCAGTTCCTGGGTCAGGAAGAGCCCCTGGAGGAGAAAATGACAACCCTCTCCAGTATTCTTGCCCGTGAACAGAGGAGCATGGTGGGCTCCAGTCCATAGCATCACAAAGAGTGTGAACACTGAGCAACTGAGCACGAGATGAGCTTGAAAAGAACATTAATTAAAATATAATCACAATAATCACAGGGGTGTCATGTGTGTTGTACCAAACATAAACTTGAAGTCAGAGAGTTTATTGTAGTTGTTATGATCATATTTTGTGTGTACTAAGCTGTTAACATTTTTATTCTTTGCAATGCTGAATCTTCAGATTTAGATAGACTCTTTTCTCATATTCATAGCTAAAATGCAATTGAAATTAAGTTTCATGTCTCTTGTTTAACTTTTAATTTGAAGGTGATGTGAAATTAAAGTTATATCTAAGGAGTTTTCTTTTTGTTTTGGTTTTTCAAATGCAGTAGGACTCAAAAGCTTGTAAAGCTATATAAATTGGTAAGATTGAATCTTTAAATTATAACTTCAGCTAATGATTTTTTCTGTGATACTGAGTAAATCCAATTAAAGATCCTCTTGGCCATGATTTCTTTCTTTCATTTTAAAAATTGTTTTACATTCTCTTGTTCATTAAGATTGATTCATTAAGATATCTTTCCCACTGCCAACTCCTTGGTCTAGACACCAATCTACCCAAAAGTTAATCATTACCTCCTAACTGGTCTCTTGCTTCAATTCTGTTGCTTCTTTAGAGAGAGGTGAATAAAGAAAGGGTTCCAGGCCTGTTTCTACTACTCACGCATTCTGTGACCTTCAGTAGTTTAGTGTTTATTTAGCCAAAACAGGGTTTTTATTTAATGCAGTATGGCAGTTGTGCATATTTTCTAGTTCACTGTAGTTCTTACTTTTTAAAAATAATTTATTGAAAAGAATTTCACATCATATAAAATTAAACATAATTTGTTTAAATTTGCCAATTCAATGGCATTAAATACATTCACAAAGCTATATAACCTCCTAGTTTAAAAACATTTGCTAGGTAAAACATCTCACTTAATAGACAGTTTTTCTCCACTCTTATTACCCCCAGCTCCTGGCAATTGCAAACCTACCCTCTATCTCTTTGGATTTATCTATTCTGAATATTTCATATAAATGGAATCATACAGTGTATGACCTTGTATGTGTAGCCTCTTTTATTTAGCATAATGTTTTGGACTTCCCTGGTGGCTCAGAGGGTAAAGCATCTGCCTGCAATATGGGAGGCCCGGGTTCGATCCCTAGGTCGGGAAGATCCCCTGGAGAAGGAAATAGCAACCCACTCCAGTATTCTTGCCTGGAAAATCCCATGAACAAAGGAGCCTGGTAGGCTACAGTCCATGGGGTCACAAAGAGTCGGACACGACTGAGCAACTTCACTTTCACTCTAACTCTGGAGGCATAGCCATGTTGTAGCATGTGTCAGTATTTTATTCCTTTCCATGGCTGAAATGGTATCCCATTTGTTTATCCATTCATATGTTGATGGACATTGGGGTTTTATTCTACCTTTTGGCTATTGTGAACAGTAGAGCATATGCATGTACTTGCCCAAGTACCCGTTTGGAATTTTGAGTGGTATACACCTAGGAGAGTGATTATGTGAGATCATTTGGTAATTCTTTGTCTAATGTTTGTAAATCCACCAAACTTTTCCATGGCCACTGAAAAGTTATATTCTCACCAATAGTATAAAAGCCCCCCATTGTCTCAACTAGACCGTGTAGCATATTTAAGTTACGTGTTTGAAAACGTTTTAGGTTTGAAAATTTCTCTACACCATTATTTCCTAGTCTGTAAAGGGGGCAGATGATAAATACCATATAGAGTTGTTGTAAAGATAACTATTATAAGTGAAGTACCTAGCCCAGAGTCTGGTAAGTGGTTACCAGCAGAAAAATTTTACTTCTTTATCACTTCTTGTGAGTGCCATTGCTAGGTGATCCTTCTTCATCTACCGCTTGGTCATGCTGCTCCTTTGCTCAGAATTATTCATTGGCTCTAGTTGCTTATAAGATCAATTTTACACTTCCTGTTTAAGGTCCCAAGGTTCTTTATGGTGGATTCACAGACTTTTCAAACCTTTTTTATTAGAATTCATTTTTATACTTCTTCTCATTATTCTTCAAGTTACTCATGTTCTTTTCTACCTGGAAATTTTTGCTTGTGATTTTACCTCCTCTAGAAATCTCTTTATTCTTCCTCTTTCTGTTTCTAAGCACTTCAGTATTCATCTCAAATAACATTTCCACATGACTTCCCAGACCATTTCAGCACTTAATCTTTCTGTTCTCCTTTGAATTCTTTTTCTCTTTATCTGTGCACACCATTCATATTGATATTTACTCACATACTGCTGATACTAATATTTGTTTCATGAGTATTGGACTTATTTTCCCAATGAAATAAAACATTTGAAGGTCAGGAACTACATCTAAAACTTCTGAATATTTCCCAGGAGTTCTAACAATGCCTATAGTGAGTGGTACTATACCAAACAGAATTCCAGCTATTAATCTTTGGTGTATTAGTCATTGTGAAATAACATTCTGAATAATTGCAAATTAAGCCTTTGGATGCTTGTGTGCTCATTTAAACCATTGTTTGGTGAATTTTAAATAAATATATTAAGAAGTTCCCTGGTTTCAAAAGTAGAAGATATATGGCAATAATCTAACTTTTTAATCTTAAACTCTAAGGTAGTACATGACAGAAGAGATAATGAAACATGATTATCCCACATAATCATGTGGAGGAAGAAGGAAGATAATGAGTTTACCTAAAGATTTGTCTCAGTCTCTTTTACTGTCACTGTTGTTTGACTTGTTAGCACCATTCCAAACATTATTTCATTTTTCACAAAAGCACAACATCATCTAATGCCAGGTATGCTCATAGGTCTGAAGGAGAATTTAGAGGAGAGACTTTTCCAGAACAGAAATATTTTCATCACTGAAAAAAATGACACCTTTCACAACATTAGTTTTAAGATATAAATTTCTCTAAAAATCTCCTTAATATTTTACTTTTAATAGAATTATTGACATTGCAACCTTTAAAATTATATCTATAATTTTATAAGAGAAATGGAAATTAACACATGTATGGTAAATTGCCTTTATCATAAAATTTCTGTGTAATATTTTATTTTCTGAATAATATCTTCAATCCTTTTATTGTGCTTTATAGTTTTCAAAGCACTTTTGTAAGTGTTTTATCATTTGACTCACATCACTGCATGGAGAGCTAATTAACTCCATTTTGCAAATATCCTGAAAGCTTAAATGACTTGTAGAAGATCACATAGCTAATAGGTGAGTAAACCAGGGCTGAAATCCCTTGATTTCTGACTCCTTAGCTATTTTTGTCCATAGATTAAATCCCTGCGTTATGTTGAGCAGAAAGAAGGGTAATAGAAAAATTACCGAATACATTATCTTATTTTGTTAGACACAGTGCTATAATTACCTCACAATAAAATATTTTCAGTCCTCAAGCAAGCCTTTGATTCTGAAATGAGTTGTTTTTTAATTGATAATGCAAAAAAATTGAAGTTTTAGTCACAATAAAAGTTCTTTTCCTTAATAGGGTGCTTATAGTAACTATAGGGCTTGCCAGGTGGTCCCAGTAGTAAAGACCCACCTACCAATGCAGGAGACGTAAGAGACATGGATTCGACCCCTGGGTCAGGAACACCCCCTGGAGGAGGGCAGTATTCTTACCTGGAGAACCCCGTGGACAGAGGAGCCTGGCAGACTGCACTCCCTAGGGTTGCAAAAAGTTAGACATGACTGAAGCGACTTAGCATGCATGCATGCATAGTAGCTATATTTCTGATACCTTTGAAAAACTGAGGGCAATGTTCTATGATTACCAATGTGTTAGTCTTCACCCTAACTATGGACATGCTTTTCAGTGACCCTTATGATAGAAGCTAATTAGGTATTATAAAACACGGAAGAGTTACACACATACGAACACTGTATTGAGGAAGGTTGTTTTTGAGAATAAGCCGTAAGCACCTCACTTCATCCCAGTTCTTCTGTGTGTTAACCTTGAATTTTCTTCTCTTAGTTATCCATTACATACCTGGAAGCCAAGTCCCTAACCCTTCTCTTCATAACCATGTAATCTCAGAGGTCCCAATACTTCTCTGAAGTCCAATCTAGATTTAAATATTTGTAGTTTTGAGAATTACAAACGAGATTGCCATGATAATGTTGTACTGTTTCTGCCAAGCATAAAAAGTCATTCTGCCACCCTGATATAAAGTTAACAGAGGTTTTGCTCCATAGGATTCTGACCATTGATCTCTGGCTCCAAGAAATAGATGGATTTATAGTGAGAAAGGTTTCACGTATAGCAAACCTAAAAATCAGAGGAAGTGATTTAAAAGTTAACTGCTATGTTGTGTAAATAGTTTTCAGACTTTTCTCCCCTTGTAGGCTTCTGCTTGGTAGTCTAGATTCATATCCAGCTTCATTCACCAGCTTACTTTGTGAGATTGAGCAAGTCACTTCCCCTTTGCTCTTCTTTAGTTATCTCGTCTATGAAATGGAGATATTAATAATAATAACTAATGGGGTTGTTACGGACTTTGAGTGTGTTAACATTTGCAAAGCACTTAGGACAGTGCCTGTATGTAGTAATCATTCAGTAAATGTCAGCAGTTACATGAAAGGCAGCATAGAATGATATGGTCACGTTCCCAAGTCAAATGACCTGTGTACTATTCCCAGATCCGTTATTTACTGATAAAGCCATGGGAAAATTGTTAAAGCTTGCTGAACCTCAGTTTTTTCATTTAAGAAATGGGAATAAGAATATCTACCTTTAGAGTTTTATGAAAACTAAAGAAATTAATATAATAAAGTGTTTAGAACAGTTAACATATCACTGAACATTCTATAAACATTAGCCAGAAGGAGTGGGAGTAGTTTTTTTATGGCATCACCAGAATGGCATTATGAGATAATTAAAGAAGAGATATTGAGCCAAACATTCTCCTTGTACCAGCATACATATACAGTTAGAAGAAGTTATCAAGAATTAAGAATTCATGTGCATTTTAAAAGAAACAAATGTATAAAACCTTAAATAGTATTATTGGCTTGGGCATTGATTAAAATCTTTTTTCATCAAATTAGTTTCTGCAAAATCACATTTCTTGAGAAATTCTACATAAAATTTAATAGCTTTGCTGCCAAATCAAGTTGATAATGTTAACTTCCAGTTTCCAATAATGAGCATGATTTTGAATTTTGTGTTAATTCAAAATGATACTAGTTGGAGAAGGAAATGGCAACCCGCTCCAGTACTCTTGCCTGGAAAATCCCATGGACAGAGGAGCATGGTAGGTTCCTACAGTCCATAGGGTCGCAAAGAGTCAGACACGGCTGATTGACGTCACTCACTCGCTTGTGTAGTAAGAAGTAACATTGCTTTCTGTTTTCTGTTGTTTTGCTGGTTTATTTTTATTTTGCCCTTTGTACTCTTTTTGAATTTTTATATTTGCTTTAGAGAGTTAATATCACTTTAAGTAGGTAGTAATAATAATATCAATAAGGAACATTAAAGGGAAGAAATAATGGAAATTTAAAGCATAACTATCAATAAAGTATCTAAAAAAAAAAAACAAAATGATACTAATGCTTCCTAAAAGAATTATTAAGTAAATTGCTTTTAAAAAATATATCATTTGTTTTAGCAGCAATTACACATTTATATTTGTGTATTTATCCCTAATAATATTTAATAAGAAGAAAGCTATCAGTTAGAGTCTAACAATATCACAGCAACTTGCCATGTTTGAGCAGATGTTAAGCAGACAGTAGTTGAATGTTAATTTTGAGAGAGTGGTATGTTTAAGCCTAGCTGAAGTATGTTGCATGTGGGCTTTCTAGACTCGAGTACAATGCTGGGTCTCTGAGGAGAATTTTAAAGCTAAAACTCTTTCTTTTGGGTTCTCTATATGGACTCTCTCAAGTCAGTATAAAGCAGATCATCCCTAGGCTAAAGCCCTTCAGCTTTTGTTATTGGGCTCTGTAGACCTGTAATTAGGCCTCCTGGCAGGCCTTGCAGGCCAGTTAATGGTCATATGGAGTTTCTGTGAGGCAGGCTGGCTTTGTGTAAATCCTGGGCAGGAATATGTTTATGGGTCACTTCCTACCAGGACCGTGCTTTGTCCTTATGCCCTGCGGGCTGACGGGGAGCAGATTCCCTTGACCATGGGCTGTTCAGTTTGCAACTCAAAATCTACTCCACTAATCCCCAGTGTAAACAGAGGATTTAGAAGGGCTTCTGTCACTTACAGTTGCCAATTCACTTGGGTGTCTGTGAATTTATTTTTCCCCAGACTTCATTATTGAAAGACTGACAAATGTATAACATTTGGATGTTTGCTTGTATATCAAGTATGCAGTTTCCTTTTCAATGGTTTTAGAATCCTGGTAAATAATCTACCTAACACAGAATTATCTGTGAGTTTTTTTTTTAATTAAGCACCCTTTAATATTTAATTTAAGTCATTAAAAATTTGAAATGTTAACCAACCTTTTCCTATAAGGGAAATTATAGGTCTGTTTTTAAAAGAGTAAATAGCATTATATAAAAAAAATTCCCAAAAAGTCATTAATAGATTTCAGACAAGTCAAAGAAATAATTAATTTAAAACTTCTATACTATACATTTTAGGTTAAGTAAAAATTCCATTTTAGTTCCACTTAAATTCTATTTGTATCTGAGAGCTTTGAAAAGAGGAATATCAGATCAGTATATAAAATGCTCAATAAATATGTATTTCATGAAGTATTTAAAGAAGAATGCCATTTATTGAGCATCTACTATGTGGAAAGCATGTTTATTCATTTTCATGTATTATAAATATTTTTAATAATTGATCCATGTTTCCTAGCCTAGCAAAATATTTGGATTATAAGAAAGTCATGATTGAGATTTCTTTTGTTTTCCATTTTATTTAATCTTTTACTTCATTGTTTGTTTTTTTCTTTTTCTTGAATTAAGATTTGGTTTTAAAATATGTAATTTCTGAGTGTGATTTGCAAAGAACTTTCCCCTGTCTTCCTATAAGCAAATTTTCTTTTCAGGGAAATCAAATGATGGATACTTTCCCAGGTTTCAACTAGTAAATCAGTGCTCAGTATTTTGCATTTTCTGATGTAAAAATGGTTCATGACAGATGTGGCTGAAAAGACCACATACGTAGACTGTATGATTTTAGTCTGGTGGAACTAATAGGATCACTCATTACATTTTAGACCCTGGGGTTTCTTTTTTCTCTCATTTAAAAAAAAAAAAAACCTGTTTAAATAAAAGAGTGGTCCCTTTTGTGTGTGAGTACAGCATCTTCCCCTAAATTTACGAAGAGTTGATGATAACAAACCCTCTTCCAAAAAAGCTTTTATTATTTATTTAATGTTAACTTATTTTTAGTTGTTCTATCATCCCATAAAAATTAAGATTTTCTTCAATTTTTATAAAGAATTTCTTTTAATTTTATATAGCAAAACTAGAAAATACATTCCTTAGAGAATCTAAGATTTGTGAATTAGTCATATATTAGAAATACATTTTGCAAATATTATAAATAAATTTTTTAAAGTATGGAAATAATGA
This sequence comes from Odocoileus virginianus, assembly GCF_023699985.2. NCBI lineage: Eukaryota > Metazoa > Chordata > Mammalia > Artiodactyla > Cervidae > Odocoileus > Odocoileus virginianus. Next base: position 48,844,623 of record NC_069677.1, on the reverse strand, counting down.
CAATGAAAAGGCATTACAAGGTAGAAATTCTTGGTGTTCACTTACAACTAGGAAAATCATAGCACAAAAAATATATTTATTGAGGTAGAAATGTATTTGTGATCTATTTTGGAATTCAAAAACTGGAGATTCCTGAATAGTATGAAGGCTCTGATCTTGTTTTAATTTTGATCAAAAGTTCATGATTATATCAAAAAATACTTTGTTGATTTACATCAAAATGCTTATAGTGATTATTGTTTCTAGGTGGTGAGATTAAGGTGTTTTTTTTAATTGGCTTGTCTTTATTTTATAATTGTAGCTGTGAAGAAACCCTAAAGAGATGTAGAAAAGGTTTAATTTAAACACCATAAAATTCCCCCCACCATTTAGTATGAAATTTGATAAGTTGTGCCAAATGTGTAGCGTTGTGTGACTTGTGACTACCATCAAAGTTTTTAATAAAGGACATTCATATTGCTCCAAAAAATTCCTTTTACACCTTTGTAGTCAATTCTCTCTTCTCTTCTCGGACTTTAGCAACCACTTATCTTCTTTATGTACTATGGTTTTGTTATTTTCAAAATGCCATGTGAATCATACAGTATGTAGACTTTTGTGTCACTAGTCTTTCACTTGGCATGATGCTTTTTAGATTTGTACATATTTTTGTGAGCATCAGTTCTTTTTATTGCTGAGTAGTATTCCATGGTACGTCTGTATCAGTTTGCTTTTTCATTTAGTACTTGGTGGACAGGGAGCTTGTTTGCAGTTTGTTTTTGTGAGTAAAACTCACAAAATAAGAATATAAGTCTGTGTGAACACATAGTTTCATTTCTCTTGAGTAAATACTTAGAGTGGAATTCCTTGATTGATAATAAATATAGGTCTAACTTTAATCCCAAAGTGTTTTCCAAGTGAGTGTACAATTCTTTGATTCCACAGCAGAGTGTGAAAGTCCCATTTGTTCCCCATCCTTAACATCACTTGATGGTGGTGTTTTTTGTTTTTTCTGTTTAATTTCACCTATTTAATTACATTTGTTGTGTTTCCTTGACTTTAGTGTGCTTTCCTATGGTGAATAATGAGATTGGGCATCTTTTGTGAAATTATTTGTCATTTGTGTACTTTTGTAAAGTATCTGCTTTTATCTCTTGCCCATTTTTAAAAGGAATTGCTTGTATTGCTTGTAGAGTTATTTATATGTTCTGAATATAAATCGGATATGAAGTTTGTCATTATTTTCTCATTGTCTATATCTTGGCTGTTTTCTTTTTTAAATTAATTAATTAGTTAAGTTAATTAAATCCTGCATGGCATGTGGGATCTTAGTTCCCCAGCCAAGGACTGAACCCAGTCCCTTGACAGTGAGAGCATAGAGTCCTAACAACTGGACTGCCGGGGAATTCCTTTGGCTGTTTTCTAAAATGTGTTGTTGTTTTTTTTTTAATTAATTATTTACATACAGTGTAATACACCCTGTTAAGGGACAGTTCTTTGATTTTTGACAAACGGAAACAATTGTGTAACAATACCTAGAATCAAGATGTAGAACAATTCTATCATCTCTTATAATATCCCCATTTCCCTTTGTTATGAACTCTTCCTTACCACTAATGTGTTGAAGTTCAGTTTATCTGTTTTGTTCTTTTATGTAGTGTGCTTTTAATATCATATCTAAGAAATTTTTGCCTACCAAAGAACACAAAGATTTGCTTTTATTAATATGTTTTGTTCTAGAATTTTCATAGTTCAGATTTTACATTTACATCTATAATCCATTTTAAATTAATTTTTGTATATGGTGTGAAGTGTGGGTTGAGTTTCTTTTCTTTGCATATGGATATCGAATGGTCTCGGTATCATTTGCTATTAAGATAGTTTCCCTCAACTGAATTATCTTCAGTTGTAAAATATGACTTGACCACATATAACTATTTCTGTTTTGGGTTTGGGCTAGGGTTAAGTTTTATTCTATTCCATTGATCTGTATGTCCATCCATTTTTTGACAATACCACATTTCCATGATTACTGTAACTCTGTGTTAACTCTTGAAATGTGGACATTACAAATCAGTTTGGAGAGAATGGACATATTAACAGTATTGAATCTTCCACCCATGAGCATTTTACAGCTCTCTGCCTCCAGTTCTTCTTTGATTTCTTTCACTAGTTTTGTAGTTTTTGGCATATAGATCTTGCAAGTATTTTGTTAGACTTATTCCTAAGGGTTTTATGTTTTGGGGTGCCATTGTGAACGTTAGACTTTTTGTTTCAGTTTCAATTTCCAGTTCATTGATAGTATATAAAATACAATTCCATTTTGAATAATAAATTTATGTCCTATAATTTTGTTAAACTCAGTGGATTTTCTTATATATGATTCTTTGAAATTTTCTACATAGGTAATCATATCATCTATGACGTAGGCAAGCTATTTATTTTTCTTTCAAATCTGAGTACCTTTCTTTCCTATTCATGCTTTGTTGCTTTAGCTGGGACCTCCAGCCATAATTTTGAATAGAAGTGGTGAGACTGGCTATCCTTCACTTGTTCCTGATCTTAGGTAGAGGGTATTTAGTCTTTTACCATTAAGCAGGATGTAAACTGTAGAGTAGATGCCCTTTTTGGATTGAAGGATTATTCTTCTATTCCTAGTTTGCTTTGAGTTTTTGTCAGGAATAAATGTTTAATTTTGTCAAATACCTTTTTGGCATTTATTGAGATGATCTTATGTATTTTCTTTCTTAGTAGTGATAATTTGAATTCCATTGGTTGATTTCAAATGTTAAACCAATCTTATTTGGTTTCCTGGGATAAATACCACTTGGACATGGTGTTGTTTTTGCTCGTGTTGTTCAGTCACAGAGTTGTGTCTGACTCTTTGCAACCCTATGAACTGACTGTAGCACGCCAGGTTCCCTGTCCTTCATATCTCCCAGAGTTTGCTCAAAGTCATATCCATTGAGTCAGTGATGCCATCCAACCATCTCATCTTTATCTCCCTCTTCTCCTTTTTGCTTCAATCTTTCCCAGCATCAGGGTGTTTTCCAATGAGTTGGCTCTTTGCATCAGGTGGCCAAAGTATTGGAGCTTCAGCTTCAGCATCAGTCCTTCCAATGAATATTCGGGTTGGCTTCCTTTAGGATTGACTAGTTTGCTCTCCTTGCTATCCAAGGGACTCTCAAGAGTCTTCTCCAGTACCACAGTTTGAAAGCATCAGTTCTTGGGTGCTCAGCCTTCTTTATGGTTCAACTCTCACATCCGTGTGTGACTACTAGAAAAACCATGGCTTTGACTATATGGACCCTTGTCAGCAAAGTTATTCTTTTTATATACTGTTGATACTAGATTTTTTGGAAATTTTGTTTTATATATATTAACAGCAATTATAAATACTTTATTAAAATATTTACACACATGATTCCCTCTATTAAGTGATAAGCCCCTCTAGGTAAGGGGTAACAACTTTGTATTTCCCAGTAGCTAGCAAAATACCCTGCTATTAGAAGCCTTTGTTTATTAATAGGTGGTTGGATAGATGAATGATGTCACTGGTAGCATTTGTAAATGTGCATTTATATACCATTGAAGTTAAATCTTAAGCTGGGAGTTTCAGGTTGGGTGCATGAGACAAGTGCTCGGGCCTGGTGCACTGGGAAGACCCAGAGGGATCGGGTGGAGAGGGAGGTGGGAGGGGGGACCGGGATGGGGAATACATGTAAATCCATGGCTAATTCATTTCAATATATGACAAAAACTACTGTAATGATGTAAAGTAATTAGCCTCCAACTAATAAAAATAAATGGAAAAAAAAATGAAGGAACACTGTCCCTAAAAATAAGTTTAGATTCTTTTTCTTCCTGAAAATGGTCAATATGTGGTTAAATAGTAATTTTTCCAACATTTTTCAATAGTACTTTGCTCATTCTTCACCATTATTCTGGGAATAATAATGGAAGATATTGCTAACACTTTATGACTACCATGTTCCTATAAGAAAACACTGAAGCAGCATATATATATGCACATTGATAATACTGTTTTATTCCTTGTGAATATAGGGGGAGTAGGTTAGTTATCCCAGCACTCAAATGGATTGGGTGTTTTACTCTTTGGTTGTGAATGAATGGAGATACATATTATCTGTACACCTCATTTCAATTGTGCCTATTTATATGTGATGTAATTCACAAAATATCCTAAACCAGGGAAGTTGACTTCTCATATGGAGCTATCATTTAACTTAGAATTTGTAGATGGGTAGACTTATACATGTAGAGAGGTAGAGTGTGACAAAAAGAAAAATGGAAGGAGAGGGAGAAAATCTAGGATGTCCCTCTGTGTTTACTCCCCCACTCCCCATCCCTCAGTCAGAAAGGAAAGCTCATCTCCAGATATCTGGACCTATAGTTTTTAACCAAGTATACCAAATTTTCCCCTATAGCAAATCCTGATATGGAAAGGATTAATCAGACTTTTGGGGGAAATTTATACCATGCAAAATCTCCAGGCTAGTGTGGGGGGAAAGAAAGCTTTCCTCTCCCCTTCTAGGTTCTCCTGTCTGCTTAAGTTGGTATGAGACAGATTTATTACCGATACACATGTTCTCTCATGTACATACGAGAACACATGGCTGGTGCACTGGGATGACCCTCAGAGATGGGATGGGGAGGGAGGTGGGAGGGGGGTTCAGGATGGGGAACATGTGTACACCCATGGCTGATTCATGTCAGTGTTTGGCAAAAACCATGACAACATTGTAAAGTAATTAGCCTCCAATTAAAATAAATAAATTAACAAACAAACAAAAACGAGAGCACATGAGAAGGTTGTAAACCCCCACATATACAAAAAGTTCATAAGCAGGAAGGTAAAAGACATGTGTTCCATCCTGAGTGAAGGAATAGGTGAGGGACTTGAGACTTCCAAGGACAATAGGGTCATTCACAAGAAAAGGAAATAATTGAAACGTTTTGAAATGTTTGCCCTGCCATATAGATGGCTTCATTTTTAGATAGAATTATCTCCCATAGCAACTCTCTTCTGGTTAAAATCCTCTTTTAATGTCTTCTAGGTATTTAAGAGAGAGGCAGTAATTTCCCTTGAACCTGCAGGGTCTTGATTGCCTTTAGCTCAAACCACACACACACACACACACACACACACACACACACACTTAATTGCTCAGTCATGTCTAACTCTTTGCAACCCTATGAACTGTAACCTTCCAGGCTCCTCTGTCCATGGTATTATTCTCCAGGCAAGAATACTGAAGTGGGTTGTCATGCCCTCCTCCAGGGAATCTTCCTGACCCAGGGATTAAACTCACATCTCCTGTGGCTCCTGCATTGCAGGCAGATTCTTTACTGCTAAGCCATCAGGGAAACCAGTAATGTATATATGTCAATCCTAATCTCTCAATTCATTCTTCCTCCCCATTCCCTGGTAGCCATAAATTTGTTTCCTATATCCGTGACTCTACTTCTGTTTTGTAAATAAGTCCATTTGTACCCCTTGTTTTTAGATCCCACATGTAAGTGATATCATATGGTATTTGTCTTTCTGTGTCTAACTTATTTCACTCAGTATGACAATATCTAGGTCCATCCATGTTACCACAAGTGGCATGATCCTGTTCGTTTTTATTGCTGAGTATTCCATTGTATATATGTACCACATCTTCTTTATCCATTTGTTAGTTGACAGGCAGGTTGCTTCTGTGTCATGACTATTATAAATAGTGTTAAAATAAACATTAGGGTACACATATATTTTGGAATTATGTTTTTTTTTTCAGTTATATGTCCAGAAATGGGATTGTTGGATCATATGGTAGTTCACATGGCCCACAGCCTGGTCTAACTCAATGAAACTATGAGCCATGCCATATAGGCACCTAAGACAGACAGGTCATGGTGGAGAGTTCTGACAAAATGAGGTCCACTGGAGAAGGGAATGGCAAACCACTTCTGTATTCTTGCCTTGAGAACCCCATGAACAGTATGAAAAGGCAAAAAGATATAACACTGAAAGAGGAACTCCCCAGGTCGGTAGGTGTCCAGTATACTGCTGGAGATCAGTGGAGCGATAACTCCAGAGAGAGTGAAGAGATGGAGCCAAAGAAAAAACAGCACCCAGCTGTGCATGTGGCTGGTGATGGAAGCAAGGTCTGATGCTGTAAAGAGCAATATTGCATAGGAACCTGGAATGTTAAGTTCATGAATGAAGGCAAATTGGATGTGGTCAAACAGGAGATGGCAAGAGTGAATGTTGACATTTTAGGAATCAGCAAACTAAAATGGACTGGAATGGGTGAATTTAACTCAGATGATCGTTATACCTACTACTGTGAGCAAGAATATCTTAGAAGAAATGGAGTAGCCACCATAGTAAACAAAACAGTCCGAAACATAGTACTTGGAGACAGTCTCAAAAAAGACAGAATATCTCTGTTCGTTTCCAAGGCAAACCATTCAGTATCACAGTGATCAAACTCTGTGCCCCGACCAGTAACTCTGAAGAAGCTGAAGTTGAATGGTTCTATGAAGACCTACAAGATGTTCTAGAATTAACACCCAAAAAAGATGTCCTTTTCACTATAAGGGACTGGAATGCAAAAGTAGGAAGTCAAGAAACACCTGGAGTAACAGGCAAATTTGGCCTTGGAGTACAAAACGAAGCAGAGCAAAGGCTAACAGAGTTCTGCCAAGAGAATGCACTGGTCATAGCAAACACCCTCTTCCAACAATACAAGAGAAGACTCTACACATGGACATCACCGGATGGTCAACAATGAAATCAGACTGATTATATTCTTTGCAGCCAAAGATGAAGAAACTCTATACAGTCAGCAAAAACAAGACCAGGAGCTGACTGTAGCTCAGATCATGAACTCCTTATTGCCAAATTCAGACTTAAATTGAGTAAAGAAGGGAAAACCACTAGGCCACTCAGGTATGACCTAAATCAAATCCCTAACAATTATACAGTGGAAGTGAGAAATAGATTTAAGGGACTAGATCTGATAGACAGAGTGCCTGGTGAACTATGGACGGAGGTTTGTGACATTGTACAGGAGACAGGTTCAAGACCATCCCCAAGAAAAAGAAATGCAAAAAAGCAAAATGGTTGTCTGAGGAGGGCTTACAAATAGCTGTGAAAAGAAGAGAAGCAAAAGACAAAGGAGAAAAGGAAAGATATACTCAATTGAATGCAGAGTTCCAAAGAATAACAAGGAGAGATAAGAAAGCCTTCCTCAGTGATCAGTGCAAAGAAATAGAGGAAAACAATAGAATGGGAAAGGCAAGAGATCTCTTCAAGAAAATTAGAGATACCAAGGGAACATTTCATGAAAAGAAGGGCTCAGTAAAGGACAGAAATGGTATGGACCTAACAGAAACAGAAGATATTAAGAAGAGGTGGCAAGAATACGCGGAGGAACTATACAACAAAGATCTTCATGACCCAGATAATCAAGGTGATGTGATCACTCACCTAGAGCCAGACGTCCTGGAATGTGAATTCAAGTGGGCCTTAGGAAACATCACTACGAACAAAGCCAGTGGAGGTGATGGAATTCCAGTTGAGCTATTTCAAATCCTAAAAGATGATGCTGTGAAAGTGCTGCCCTCAGTATGCCAGCAAATTTGGAAGACTCCGCAGCGGCCACAAGATGGGAAAGATCAGTTTTCATTCCAATCCCAAAGAAAGGCAATGCCAAAGAATGTTCAAACTACCACACAGTTGCACTCATTTCACATGCTAGCAAAGTAATGCTCAAAAGTCTCCAAGCCAGGCTTCAACAATACATGAACCGTGAACTTCCAGTTGTTCAGTCTGGATTTAGAAAAGGCAGAGGAACCAGAGATTAAATTGCCAACATCTATTGGATCATTGAAAAAGCAAGAGAATTCCAGAAAAACATCTATTTCTGCTTTATTGACTATGCCAAAGCCTTTGACTGTGTGCTGCTGCTGCTGCTAAGTCGCTTCAGTCATGTCCGACTCTATGCCACCCCATAGACGACTGCCCACCAGGCTCCCCTGTTCCTGGGATTCTCCAGGCAAGAGCACTGGAGTGGGTTGCCAGTTCCTACTCCAGTGCATGAAAGTGAAAAGTGAAAGTGAAGTTGCTCAGTCATGTCCGACTCCTAGTGACCCCGTGGACTGCAGCCTACCAGGCTCCTCCGTCCATGGGATTCTCCAGGCAAGAGTACTAGAGTGGGTTGTTTGACTGTGTGGATCACAATAAACTATGGAAAATGCTTCAAGAGATGGGAATACCATACCACCTGACCTGCCTCTTGAGAAATCTGTATGCAGGTCAGGAAGCAACAGTTAGAACTGGACAGGGAACAACAGACTGGTTCCAAATAGGAAAAGGAATACATCAAGGCTGTATATTGTCACCCTGCTATATAACTTATATGCAGAGTACATCATGAGAAACGCTGGGCTGGATGAAGCACAACCTGGAATCAAGATTGCTGGGAGAAATATCAATAACCTCAGATATGCAGATGACACCACCCTTATGGCAGAAAGTGAAGAAGAACTAAAGAGCCTCTTGATGAAAGTGAAAGAGGAGAGTGATAAAGGTTGGCTTAAAGCTCACCAGTCAGAATATGAACTGAACTGAACTGATGGCAGTTCTTTTTTTAGTCTTTAAGAAACCTCCATATTGTCTTCATAGTGGCTATAGTTAATTTTATCAATCTTCTACTCAACTATATTCTTTTTACTCATCTTTAATTGTGTTTAAGCTTAAAGAAATTCCTGCAGTTAGGCAAACTGAGGTTATGGACACAGTCCTCCAGTCTGCCCAATCTGTTCAAGACTTCTGATCCCAATTGGAGGCCCAAAGTTTTTTCTCTGATTTGATGATATTTCACCAGAAAGAAAGACTCAAAGAAGTCATTGAAAGCTATTGTTCTCATGGTCACATTTATTAACAGGGAAATGATGCACATTAGAACCAGCTAATGGAAGAGACACACAGGACTAAGTCTAGGAGGGTTCTAAAGGAAGTTCCTATGTTCCTCAGGATATGTAGCCATCTGGCATCAGTGTGTGACATAATCTTGGTGTATTAACAACCAAGAAACTCACCTGTTTCAGTGTCTAGAGATTTTATCTAGTCATTATTATATATACATAATTGATTCATTGCTTATTTGGCTGAATTCAGTCTCCAGCCTTACCCTCTTACAAAGGTTAGGCTGACATGGCCCAGAGCCCAAACTCTTTAACTGAATAACTGGTCTTTCAGCCCCCTTAGTAATACTGTTGGCTAAGGCTGGCTCCACCCTTAGTTACCATATGATATTTACCTTATAAATAGCAGAACTGGTCTATAGGCCCCCTGTGAAGCCATTGTTGTTTTACATCTCATATTTTACTCAATGTTTCAGTGTTCCTTATGATGCTCTAAGTCATCGAGGGAAGGATGAAGGGATTTCAACAACAGTCTGTTTAAGAAGTGGAAATCAAGCAAAAGGCTGTATATGTTGATTGATAAAGAAGGATGTCTATGAAATTATTAAGAGGGGGGAAGTACCATGCAGAAGCAAAAGTAAAAGATGATGACAAGTATGTATTTTTTGTAATTCACATGCATGCATATACTTTGATGTGTTTAAAATGAATGGGAATGGAAAAAGCCAACGCCCTAGAAAAATACCCACCACACTGTGATGAGGAAGAGAGTAATGGTAATGGTTGTGTGCCTTTATTTTCTACTTTTCTGTATTCGTTTGATTTTTTTTTTAAGTTTCTTCTTTTCCAGTTGAAAGCTTTGAAGACAGTATATGAATTTATAATGCATTGTAGAAACGTTAGAAACAAGTAATTTACACAATGGAAGTTTAGCAGGTTAGCTCTAGAGATTTGCATCATGAAACTGCATTCCCCAGAGGTGCAGGTACTTGGGAATGCCCTTTTATAATATATTTAATATTTAAAAAAAAATTGATGGAGAGTATTCTATAAGTCAGAAGCATTTATAAATGTTGTTGTTGTTCAGTCGCTCAATCATGTCCGACTCTTTGCGACCCCATGGACTGCAGCACGCCTGGCTTCCCTGTCCATCACCAACTCCTGGACCTTGCTCAAACTCATGTCCATGGAGTTGGTGATGCCATCCATCCATCTCATCCTCTGTCATCCCCTTCTCCTCCTGCCTTCAATCTTTCCCAGCATCAGGGTCTTTTCAATTGAGTCAGTTCTTTGCATCAGATGACCAACGTACTGGAGCTTCAGCTTCAACATCAGTCCTTCCTATGAATATTCAGGGTTGATTTCCTTTAGGGTTGACTGGTTTGATCTCCTTGCAGTCCAAGAGACTCTCAAATCTTCTCCAACACCACAGATCAAAAGCATCAGTTTTTCCTCACTCAGCCTTCTTTATGGTCCATCTCATCCGTACGTGACTACTAGAAAAAACCAGAGCTTTGACTATACAGACCTTTTTCGGCAAAACAATGTCTATGCTTTTTAATATGCTGTCTAGATGTGTCACAGCTTTTCTCCCAAGGAGCAAATGTCTTTTAATTTCATGGCTGCAGTCACCATCTGCAGTGATTTTGGAGCCCAGGAAAAGAAAGTCTGTCACTGTTTCCATTGTTTCCCCTTCTATTTGTCATGAAGTGATGGGACTGAATGCCATAATCTTAGTTTTTTTAATGTTGTGTTTGAAGCCAATCTTTCACTCTCTTCTTTCACCTTTATCAAGAGGCTCTTTAGTTCTTTGCTTTCTGCCATTAGGGTGATGTCATCTGCATATCTGAGGTTATCAATATTTCTTTTGGCAGTCTTGATTCCAGCTTGTGCTTCATCCAACCCAGCATCTTGCATGATGCGCTCTGCATCGACGTTAAACAAGCAGGGTGACAGGCACAGCCTTGCCGTACCCCTCTCCCAGTTTGTAACCAGCCCATCCTTCCATGCCCGGTTCTCCCTGCTGCTTCCTGACCTGCACGCAGGTTTCTCAGAGGCAGGGAAGGTGGCCTGCTTTTCCGTCTCTTCCAGAACTTTCCAGTCTGTTTTGTGCTGCTTTGTTCAGCTCAGGGAGTTTGCCTTTGAAGGCCAGTGGGATTTGATTTCAGAACTTCCACAGGACTGGGGAAGCAGAGTCTTGGAGGGCACAACAAAACCTGTGTGCAGCAGGACCCGGGAGACAGGAACAGTGACCCCTCAAGAGACTGAGCCAGACTTGGCTCTGCATGTCTGGGAGTCTCTGGCAGAGTTGTGGGTTGGCAGTGGTATGCCTTGGGGTCAGGGGCACTGACCGCACAGACCTGGGAGCCGTGCTATGCTGGCATAAGTCCTTTTGAAGGAGGTCATTTCCCCTACCATACTTTGGCCTCAGGCCAAACTACAGGGAGGGAACACAGCCCTACCCATCAGCAGAAAATTGGATTAAAGATTTACTGAGCCTGCCCTTGCCCACCAGAGCAAGACTCAGTTTTCCCCTAGCCAGTCCCTCCCATCAGGAAGCTTCCACAAGGCTCTTATCCTCATCCATCAGAGGGCAGACAGAATGAAAATCAGAACCATAGGAAACTAACAAAACTAACAACTGAGTTGTCTAACTCAGTGCCAAGTAGGGCCACCCAAGACAGACGGGTCATGGTGGAGAGTTCTGATGAAACTTGGTCTACTGGAGGAGGGAATGGCCAACCACTTCAGCATTCTTGCCTTGAGAACCCCATGAACAGTATGAAAAGGCAAAAAGATATTTATAACTGATAAGTATTTAAATAAAAGAGCTTATAAATTATATCCTATATATTTTATTTATAAAATAAGCTGATAGTTTTAGTTTATTTACATGTTAGTTTCTTTATGAAGTAGCCTACTCATTATAGGCTTTTACTTGTTAGGAATTTTTATTTTATATGAATAAAAATGTTTTATTTTCCCAAATCTGGAAACTTGGGACTCAACAGGTCAGGACTGAGAGCTGAAATGATAGAATCAGAAGTAGATAAGACATTCAGAAATTTTCTTCATTAGCCCATCAGTATGACATGATTAAAAGTCCAAGTCATGGAATACAGACCATTACCATGGGGTTACCTGAGATATTTTGTCCTGGACAAAATAAAGATGGGCCAACATTAAGCTAACTTGATACTGTAATGCTGATTGTAATAGTATATAGATTGCACCTCAAAACTCTTGGAGGGAATGTGGGAGCCGATGATGAGCAAGCGTTCTGTTTAGGGTGGCAGCAGGAAATAAATGCCACACTCAGAGCATATAGTTTAATGCAGGGACTGTTAACGGGTTGGGCGGGTTTAAGAAGAATTGTCAAGATTCCTGGCCTGGCAAGAGCTGCGAGTCTTTCCCATCTATAGGCCTTAGCCCTAAGAAGGGAAAGGGAAGAAAGCAGCCGCAGAACGTTCGGTAGCTGATTATAAGAGCGAGCCATCTCAACAGAAGTTGTGCCTTCAGACAAGAAAGGCCGCCACTGTCCAATCCCCTAGGTCTGCAGGAAATAAACCTCACCTCTTTCCTCTTGCCTCTAATTGGCCTACTGCCAGTGTCTTCTGTTAGCAAAACCCAAACAGTAGCTGAAAGGCAAGACAATCTGTTTGGTGTTTGTAGTTTGTAGCTAGATCAGGGTGGCGGTGGTCACAGAGTAGATCAGAATGGGCAAATCAAGTTTATTCAGCAAGTGTCTGATAGCTGCGGGAACAGTCAGCAGCCTCAGAGAGCCCAGTGAGAAGCCTCGTCACCCTCAGTGCCATGACAACAGAAAAAGAAAGGAGAATGCAAAGAGGGTAGAGCTGTCTTTTAGTAATTAAAAAACAACAGTTGCTTCTTTCTGAATTGACTGTTTTGGGATACTTTCAAAACAGAGAACCTCCAAATTTCATTGTCACTAAATTTATTTAATCAGAATTTTATATGATATAGTGCTTTTCTTTAGAATTTGTTGAATGAAAAAACAATTGTGCCAAGGCTTATACTAGGCAATGGAAATGCAAAGATTCCTAAGATGCTGTTTCTGCCCCTTTGGAGCTCAGAGTTTAGTGTCAGACCGAACCATGTAAACAAATACTTAACTGCTACTAGAGGTTATCATACCAGGTGAAGTAAGTCAGAAAGAGAAAGTCAAGTATCTTATGATATCACTTATATATGGAATCTAGAATACAGCACAAATCAATCTATCTATGAGACATAAGAGAACAGACTTGTGATTGCCAAGGGGAAGTAGAGAAGGGAAGGGATTGGACTGGGAGTTTGGCAAACTAGTAGATGCAAACTATTACATTTAGAATGGATAAACAAAAAGGTCCTACTATACAGGGAACTATGCAGTTCCTGCATAGTTCCCTGTATAGTAGAAGAAACTATATTGAATATCCTGTGATAAATCATAATGGAAAAGAGCATTAAAAAGTGTATATGTGTGTAACTGAATCACTGCCGTATAGCAGAGATTGGGACAACATTGTAAATCAGCTATTCTTTAATTTAAAAAAATTTTTGAAACAGATACAATACTTGTAACAGCACATGAGTGAGTGTATGTTGCTCAGTTGTGTCTGATTCTTTGCGACCCCATCGACTATAGCCCGCCAGGCTACTTGGTCCATGCAATTTCCCAGGCAAGAATACTGGAGTAGGTTGCCATTCCTGGTACTACAAAACCATTCATCTGTTTTACAAATATTAAGACCCTACAATGTTATCAGGCAATGTTACAAAGTGCAGTGGAAACATGGGAGTAACTACCTACCTAGGGAATCAGGTAGAGGTCTTATAAAATGAGTGGAACTTTAGTAGCGTTGAAGAGTGTGTTACTTTGTTTTTTTGTGTTTTGTGTTTTCTTACCTACCCTTATAAATCATAGGCATTAACAACTCAGTTGAAAAAGAAATGGTATCAACCTGAGTAATAAAGTCCTTTTGATATAGTTATTGAAAGAATATTTATCATTGCCTTATTAAATATGGAGAAATAAGTGTGCCATTTTTTTCCAAATGGTTTCATTTGCTCATGTTTTCTTTGTTGACCCAAATGAATGAAATTAGAATAAACAATCTCTAAGTCATTTGTAATCATGAGCTGATTAATGGAGTTTGGTTTCATAGCCATTATTCATTCACGAACACCTGATATCTTTCCCATAAACAAATTGTGTTTGTCCAAATTAAGAAATTAAATGAAGCATTTGATGAGTTTATGATTGACCCTTCTAACTCAGAGCCCATTAGTCAATGTCGTTATCATAGAAAACTGTTTGACTAATGTGCTGTCTAAAGAAGCATGTGGATTTATTATGACTTCTGATTAATGCTTGCTGCAAGCCAAACTACTAGATTATAATAATTTTTTGATTCTCATTTTAGCAGTCATTGAAGAATTTCATCTCTGATGAAATGCGCTTATGTCCCATTAGATTTAGAGGTGATTACAAGGTATTGAGTGGATAATATTTTAAGGAATTATATATTTTTGCCTCAGAAGGCTTTCAAAAAAATATCTCTGAAACAACTCATTATCTTCTAACTTTGTGGACCTTATCTTTCTCTTTCAAGGTATTAAGCTGTTATTCAGATTTTTTTAAAGTAGAGTTTATTTCTTAAGAAAGAAATTAAAATAGGAAAAGTATATGAATTTTTAACATTTTGCTTAAAGTAAGTTTTAATGATTTTACATATTTATTTTAAAATTTATATAATCCTTACTTATTTAATTCTACATTTTAGTTTTTTCAGTAAAGCAAACCCCTGTTTAACCGACATCTTATAAAGTTAAAACAAGAATTTCATGTTAAAAAAAGCACTTTAATAGAAGACCAGGACAACTGAACCACTGTTAACGTGGGCCTTATGGTGGGATACCTGCTTGAGACTATATTGTGACCAATTCACTGTTAGAAAGAAACTGAGGACTCAAATGGCTTCCCTGGTGGCTCAGCTGGTAAATAACCCACCTACCAATGCAGGCGATTCAAGAGACATGGGTTCCATCCCTGTGTCAGGAAGATCCTCTGGAGAAGGAAATGGCAGTCCACTCCAGTATCCTTGCCTGGAGGATTCTCATGGACAGAGCAGCCTGGTGGGCTACAATCCATGGGGCACGCACACATGCAAGAATCTCAAATATGGCCAAGTTTTTGTTTTTTAATTGCAGGTGGAGTAAGGAATAGATTTTAAAAGTTTAAACCACTGGCTTTATCAGCATCCATCTGATTAGCCAAATTTACAAGCCAGGTAGGGTAAATAGCCTTTGGGTTTATAGTCTTTGTCTTAGAGTACATTGACTTACATTCCTCTTAAAGTAGGGAAGATGAAAGCAACTTGACCACAGCAGTGGAGAAAAAAGGACTCTGAGAAACGCTCCCTGATTTTCTTTTTACTGTGCAAACTGTGGTGCTCCATGTTTTTTTCCTCAAAGTGAAGGAAATTAGCCCTCTAATAATGTTACCCACATCATCACATTGTTTGATTTAACTTGGAAAAGAATATAATCATGAAGACTAGAATAAGGCAAGGAGAGAGCAGTTTTGTTTTTGTTTTTTATTTCCATTTTCCTAAAGGTCTAAAGATCTGTCAAAATTAGGAATTCCTCCAGAACCAGGCCTTGCTGTGATTGCTTTATTACACTTGAGACTAAAGTTTTAGGGCATCAGAGAAAACTATCAGATTTTTACTGCTCCTTACTCCATGTATAAGGACTTTCCCTGGTGGTTCAGTGGTAAAGAACCCGTCTGCCAATGCTGGTGACACAGGTTCGATCCTGAGTTGGGAAGACCCCCTAAAGAAGGAAATGGCAACCCACTCCAGTATTCTTGCCTGGGAAATCCCATGGACTGAGGAGGCTGGCGGGCTATAGTCTATGGGACTGCAAAGAGTTGGACATAACTGAGCACGCACTCCCTGTATAAAACAGTGCTAAGATACTGCTTCCAGCCTTCTGCCAGAAATGGGGATGTTTGCTGACCATACAGTTAGGGATCTCTGAGTTGATGTTTCATTTGAAGAAAAGAGAAGACACAGAAAGATTTGTTTGCAACCCATCGCCGAGATGTGAGGGTGCACCTGGGTTACACTAAGTTAAAATTTTCTTCATTTGTTAGAGGTTCTGTGGTGAAGTAAAACACAACCTTCTTACCTCATTTTGGAAGTTAAGGTACTAGATTCTATTCTCTAATAGAAGTATATAAATTATTATAATTTCCAAACAAGGAAACTAAGCAAGAAATTCTGACAGTTACCTTTTCCCCCCTCTTAGGATATTTTTGGGTGGCAGAGGAATATACACTTTATTAAGCCCATTTATTCTCATCAGTACAAACAAAAATCATTACTTTGGATTACCTTAACGGACTTTCATAAGACTATCAGGTATTGAGTGTTCACACTGTGAAAAGCATTATATTAAGTGCTTTTCAGGTATAATAGCACTTAATCATAGTGATAATCTGTAAGAAAGGCACTATTATATCCTGATTTTACAGGTAAAACAATCTGATGCTTAGAGAAATTCTGTAACTTCCCCAAAGTCACACAGAGTACTTTAAGTCAGAGGCAGTCTGATTCCAAAGCCTATATTCCTTTTTTTTTAGACTTGATTTTTATTTTTAAAATATGTGTCTGACAGCTAATTTCTTCTACACACTGGTCCATTAGTTTGGTATTTACTTCCAAATACAAATCCCCCTCCACCCTAGACCTGTTGCTTGGATAGCTGACACCTCACCTGACTCCTCTACCTGACTTGACAGGACTGCAAATGCTCTCTGGAGGTAGCACCATCGCTTCTCTTCTCTTCATGCTCTGTGCCGGGGTCCCCAACCTTTTGGCACCAGGGACCAGTTTCCTAGAAGACAGTTTTTCCATGAATGGAGGTGGGAGGGGAGCGGGGATGGTCTCAGGATGATTCAAATACATTACATTTATTGTGCACTTCATTTCTGTTGCTGTCACATCAGCTCCACTTTGGATCATCAGGTATCAGATCAGATCCCAGAGGTTGGGGACCCCTGTTCCATGGGATCCCATAGAAGGATTTTGGTTTTCTCTGGCTGTATTCTCACAATGGTGCCTAAAACAGATGGAGATTAGGGTATCCTCTGAAGAATGTAGGTAGCTCTGGTGTTAGTTATCCATACCAAAGTTCTCTGCTGCTTGCAGGAAACTAGCATGTGAGTTTTGGCATATAAAACAGGGAACTCTTGGTTTTTCTCAGCCTTATTTTCTGAGGGTTAGATTCTTAGTTGGTGGAGTATTAGGCATAGGTTATGGGTTCAGTTCCTGGGTTGGAAGTTTCCCTGAAGAAGGAAATGGCAACCCGCTCCAGTATTCTTGCCTGAAGAATCCCATGGACAAAGGAGCCTAGCAGGCTACAGTTAATGGGATTGCAAGAGCTGGGCACGACTTAGCACTATCTTTCCTGGTTTGTAGTTGCAAAGAGGCACCATTCTTGTGAAGGTGGACCAGGTAAACATCTGTGAGCCCACTGAAGCTCTTTTAAGCCCATACTTATAAATTATCATATCTAGAGAGACCGTAGTGTATTAAATTCTGTAGCTTTAATCAGCACACATTTTATATCTCACATTTCCCACAGGTCAGAAGTCTGTGCAGGGTTTAGCTAGATCTTCTGTTTCATCTCACAAAGCTGCAAATCAGAGTGTTGACCAGGTTGCATCCCCATCTGGAGACTAGAGTAAAAAAGAATTTGCTTCCGTGCTCATTCAAATTGTTGGCAGAATTATTTCCTTGCAGCTGCATAACTAAGGTCCCCATTTTCTTGCCGAATCTCAGCTGAGGGCTGCCCTCAGCAAGTGGGTTTAACCCACAGTTCTTTGCCACATGATTCTTGCATCCCAGCAGCTTATTTCTTTAACAAGTAACAGAATTTTTTTTCTTAATATATATATATTTTATTGATGTATAATTGACTTACAATGTTTTATTTAGGTGCGTAGCAAGGTGACTCTGTATACATATACACATATATTATTTTTGAAATTATTTTCCATTATATGTTATTACAGGATATCAACTGTAGTTCCCTGTGCTATACAGTAAACCTTTGTTGCTTGAATAAAATTTTTTTTCATTCAAGCTTACTAAGATGGAATCTTATATAATACAGTATAATCATGGCACTGACATCCCATCACCTTTGCCATATTTTGTCAAAGCCTGTTTATTCTTATCAAGTTTTTAAACTCACCTCTTAGGAGGTCTAGATATATATATTTTAAGTACATGCATGAAAATTAACTTCTGTTTAGTTTGGAATGCACTGGAGAACTAATACAGTTTTCTAAGTATAGAGGAATTAATAACAATAGATAAGTACTTAATGCTACCAAGATTTTGGCTTCACAGAAAGCATTTCCAAAGAGCCTCTTTGACAAGTAGGATGAAGGAATGAAGCAGGATATAATGGAGGGGAAGAGAGAGGAGCCTGAGCTAACACTTGTTTAATGCCTACTTCGTGTCTATAGTTAATAATGTAGCACAAAGATGGAGCTGAGTAGTAGAGCAAGATGACGTTAACACTGTGCATTGCTATTCTGAATAGTTCTGGGATACCAGTTTTAATAGTGATATTTCTTCTTCAGGTGAAATATTGTCATTTCTAATTTGTCTTCAGATGCATTTCACCTGAGGAAAGACCAGGGCTGGTTGAATGACATTTCTTGGTTTTTCTAGTTTGTCTCTTCCCTGTGGAATAATTGAGGGAGGATGTCCTGGTTAAAATAAAATATCTGGAAGGAGGGGTCAACCCTAAGAAAGTGGATTTGACCCAGACCCTAAGAAAGTGGATTTGACCCCGAGAGGGAGGAATGCTGTGGAAATCTAGCTCTGGAGGAAGAAAAATGGACAGGATCCGGGGAAGGGCTCGAATCAGGCCTGCAGCCTGTGCTTGGCTCTCTTCAGCCCTTTGCTGTGGACTGAATTTGTCTCCCTCAATTCATACAGTGAACTCCTAACCCCCAAAGCAATGGTGTTTGTAAGTGGGATCTTTGGGAGATAATTAGGTTTAGTAAGGTTGGGACCATCATGATGGGATTAGTGCCCTTACAGGAAGAGATATCAGAGAACTTGCTCTTCTGTGACCCCCCCAACCCCAGCCCCCCATGTGAGGACAAAGTGAGAAGGTGACTATCTGCAAGGCAGGAAGAGAGCTCACATCAGAAACTGAAACATGCTGGCACCTGGATCTTAGACTTCTGGTCTCCATAACTCTAAGGAACTCCCTATTTAAGCCACCCAGTCTGTGGTGTGTTGTTATGGTAGCTCAAGCTTACTGAGACACCCCCAGCACATCTCTTATTGCCATTTTTCCTAAGAAGCCCAAGTCTCCCCTTCAATTCCAAGATGAAATTTTCAGAAGCCTCTGGAAATAAAGGGGAGCCCACTGGCTCTGGAGGAAATTCATACTACTCTACCTCACTAGTAACACAATAACCTAAAAACTGGGAAATGAAACTTAATAATACCTTAAAAGAATGTTAAGATGGGAGAAGGAGTTTTGGTTGTGGCCAAATTACTTTGTTGTTGGATTTCAGTGGAAAACATGACTTTCTGGAAATATCTCAAAACTTGAATCACATTTCAGATTTTTAAAAATAGTGGGAAAGTGATAATACCAAGAAAAGTAGAAATGCTTTAATACTTAGAAATATTACAGAAAAATTCAATTGCTGAAAACTGGGATTGTAGTCACCATACAAATATTTATACATAGGTCATGTTTATAGACTACAAAGTGCTTGTTAGTACATTTTATCAGGTGTGTATGTTGACATCATCTTCTAAAGAAAAAAGTGAGCATATAGGCCGAGTGTGATTTTAAAAATCAATAGGACAGAAGAGATAGGTTTATGTTGAGTATGTTATTGAGTCTTATTGATAGTAGTGGCAGGGTGAATCCCTTGTATGTCCTTTCCATTTGTTTTATGGGATAGGAGTAGGAATTGTGCACTTAATTCACAGGACATCAATTTTGCATTGTTATAAATATCTACCTATTAAAATGGTCATGAGACTTCTTGTCTGAAAACAGAACATAAAGACATTTTAAGTCCATTTACAGATTAGAAAAATACTGTGGTTATTTGAGTGACTTTCTTTCTTGTTCTGCTCTCATTAATTTCTCAGTGTTCTAGTCTTAAAAGAAGTAACTAAGTAATTAATTTTTTTTAGTGGATGGAATATCATCACAACATTTTATAACTGGGAAGTTACCCATCACAAACTTTTTCTTTCCTTACAATATACTAAATAGTATAGAAATTGGGATTTGGATTACAAATCTTCTACACTTTTTCCTGAATGGAAATAACTCAGTTTTTCTTAATATTAGTTGTTGATATAGCCTAGTCATTTAATTAACCCAGACTTTTCTTTCTTTATCTGTATAATGTAGGATTAAAAAGTAGAAACAAAGAGATACTTCCTCTTCCCACTGATAGCACCCCCAATTTTTTGCAACATGTGTATATTTATGATATAAAAAATCTGAGATAGTCACTTATTTGGAAATTACCTTTTCTTAAGTTTCCTGTTTGATCATTTTCATGTAGCTATCCAAAGACCATACGCACCCAAACACACAAAAAAGATAGTTTTCATTTACCCATCATAAGGAGGTCACAAAAAGGAATGAATTTATTGCTGATAGTAATATATGAAAGTAAAATGAATGTTTTGAACAGATAGTAGTGAGCTAAGAAGTATTTCATTTGATGAAAAAAACATGTGATGTACATGTTATTTCTTGGTTTATATGAATATACTATTAACTCAAACTCACATATGAAATTACATTTGTCAGTGACTTTTCCATTAAAAAAATAGTGTTGGTTTAGTTTCACACCAACATTGAGAAAGTATGCAGAAACGATAAGTCGTGGCTGCAAGGTAAACTGAAAGAATCTATTGTCATATTTATAGCATTGGGTAAAGATAAAATCATAAATTACAGTGCTCTCTCTAAAAATAGTGTCAGAAAAAGAAATAATGTGGGGATTTCATATCTAAGATTATACTGAGATTAAATTGGTTGAATAACAGAAGTCTTTGAAAAAGAAAATTTGGGCTCATTTTTCTTTTAACTTTCTGTGTTTCACCCCAGTTCAGTATTTCTTTTGGAGCACATAAAGTGAACTGTGATTGTTATACATTATATATATACTATTATATATACTTATAAAAGATTTTTAGAAGTAACCAAAATTTTCTTGTATATTATTTCTATAATTTCTAAGATTAACTGTTAAGGATAACCTACAATATATCAACTGAATTATAATCCAAATCCAATTAGGAAAATATCTACTTCTTTATATGTCTCATTAAAAGTATCAGGATTATTTCTGATATACCTGTCTCATTATCTGAGTACTATAGGTAATTAGCACTATTTAATCACATTCAGTTATAAAACTGTCTAGTTAGAGAAGATTCCCACCTCCATTTGGGTCTTTTCTATGACATTGGGTTCTGGACCATTCCAACTTTTGACCTGGAATACAGATCAAGCGATTTGGAAACTTTAAAAGGACCTGTATAATCAAGTTGGGCTTCCCTGGTGGCTCAGATGGTAAAGAATATGCCTGCAATTCAGGTGACCCGGGTTTGATCCCTGGGTGGGGAAGACCCCCTGAAGAAGAGAATGGCAGCTCACTCCAGTATTCTAGCCTGCAGAATCCCATGGACAGAGGACCCTTGCAGGCTATAGTCCACGGGGTTGCAAAGAGTCAGACACAACTGAGCAACGGACACTTTCCGTTTTCATGATCAAGTTAATACTGTTTGCTTGGTAAGAAATAGAAAACAGCCCACGGATCAAACAATATTGATAACAGTCTTAAGGTAGCTAGCTCCTTCGGCTTATCAAAAATACACATGTATTTTAAGCCAACTACAACTTATAAAGATGAATCATCTATACCACATTCATCTGTAGTGTTTGCATTTAAAATTCCATAGTTTGTCACTGGATAGGGTACCTTAATATCTTTGTTAATCATTTAAGCTATTATGAAATGAGGGGGAAAACTGTTTTCAATTATAAAAAAAATTTATAAATATATGTATTGCATATATTCTAATTCCATTTGAAATGTCAAGAAAGCCTTTTAGCATATGACCAAGGTACAGATAAGGTTTTAATTGGAGGGCCAAGGAGCCTTGTTGCCTTTTGCATCTTAAAAACGAATATTTTTTGAAAAATCTTGTTTTTGATACATTGGCTAATTTGTGAAGTGAGCTTTCTCAAAATCAGATGACTGACTGTATGTCATCACTAAAGGTTCTTAAGACATCTCAAAAGTACTAATACACACAAGTATGCACACACACATCCACACATTGAAAACAGCCATGATGATAAAAAAAAAAAAAAAGGATGCACAGCAGTATAATCTGTCATTTTGGCAGGCTAAGAAACTTTGTTTAATGTGCTTGAAGTACCAAATAAGTATGAAGTCATTAGTGAAAAAATAACTAGCATAGTATTCCAGTTTGTTAAACTTTGTCAGACATTAGCTGACTGCTAAGGGGGTACCTTTACTTATTCAAATAGATGTATTTTATTAAACATTAATATAAAACAATATTTTTGCATATATTCACTTTCTCTTTGGTTTTCATTAAAATTGGAAATAAATTGTTTTATTTTAAAAAATTATTTTTGGACAAGATGAAGTCAGTTTAAACAATGTAATAAGTAACATATTTGTGGAAAAATGATCATCAATATATTAGCTGTACTGCCACTCTACATTTATGAATTCTGTTAAGTTTGCAAAACATCATCCCTTATATTGTTCCATGTTTCTCCTGTACTATTAAGAAATAAGGAGTGAGCAGGAAGTTCCATGGTGGCCTAATGGGCTAGGGTTACGGCATTCAATGCCAGGACCTGGGTTCCATCCCTGGTCAGGAAACTGAGATCCTGCAAGCCACACCATACTGCCAAAAAAAAAAAAAAAATGTAGAAGGAAGGAAATAGGAGTTCAAATGTTAATATTCCCATTTTTAAACATGAAGAAATGAAACAGAGAAGTTAGCAGACTTGTCAAAGTCTCATTGATAAAAGCAGCAACATAAGACCCAGTAATAGATGTAGATATATTTTGACAATTTGCCAGGCATTATGGGAAACAAAATTTGTCTTCAGTATGATTCTTACCCTTGAAGTTTATAGCCACATTGAAGGAACATATATAGATGAAACTATTTTACAAGCCAGAGTTATAGTACAAATTATGGGTAAGGACAAAGTGTTATATTAAGAATGATAAGTTGTAACCAGGGAAACTCAGAGAAGAATAAATCCAAGTACTGATATATTGGTATTAAAGGATAATGTCGCTCCCCCCCTTAATTTCCTCAACATTTCATCCAGTACAGATTTCCATATTGATCAGAAACATGTATCACTCTTCCACCAATTGTATGTTTTTCTAAAGTTCTCACTTCTTTAGGAAAAGAAGCCATGTCTGCATTTCCTACATCTTTGCCCACTGTCAGTGTCTTCATTTATGTGAGTGTTTTTTTTAAATGAAGAAAGCAAAAAAGGAACATTCTAGGTCTAGAATATAACAACAAAAATAATACATAATCCTTGTTGAACAATTATTATGTGCCAAGCACTCTTGTAGATATTATATATATATATATATATTCTTTAAACCTTGGCATCAACTCTATGAATGGATATTATTATCCCCATTTTACAGATGAGCAAACAGTGGCCCAGAGAAATAAAGTAACTTTGCCAGTGTTACACAGTTAGAAACCAAGGCTTTTATTTATTTCCTACAATGAACAAAGACTTACTGTGCTGAGTGATTATTAACTTAAGAATGGCTGTGGCTTTGTAGTAGAGTCTGAAGTCAGGCAGATTGATTCCTCCAGTTCCATTCTTCTTTCTCAGGATTACTTTGGCTATTCGAGGTGTTTTGTATTTCCATACAAATTGTGAAATTATTTGTTCTAGTTCTGTGAAAAATACCGTTGGTAGTTTGATAGGGATTGCATTGAATCTATAGATTGCTTTGGGCAGTATAGCCATTTTGACAATATTGATTCTTCGAATCCATGAACACGGTATATTTCTCCATCTGTTTGTGTCCTCTTTGATTTCTTTCATCAGTGTTTTATAGTTTTCTATGTATAGGTCTTTTGTTTCTTTAGGTAGATATACTCCTAAGTATTTTATTCTTTTTGTTGCAGTGGTGAATGGTATCATTTCCTTAATTTCTCTTTCTGTTTTCTCATTGTTAGTGTATAGGAATGCAAGAGATTTCTGTGTGTTAATTTTATATCCTGCAACTTTACGAAAGGAGGTTAGTATAATTCCTTTTGATGCCATGGTTCTCAAGTTTGTAAGATGTACTGGTCTCTTCTATGACAAATATTTGGTAGTACCCCCGTTTCTTCCCTAAAATAAAGTTTATAGAGAATATAACTTACCTTAACACACAATTCTTAAAAATCAATGTAATTTCCTCACTGATATAAGGGAGACATAAAAGGAAACTAATTTATAATAAAGTATTTCAACTTGTTTACAACTTGAGTACAACTATGGTAGAACACATAAAGAACTCATTTATAGCAAGTGCGTCTAATAGGTAAGTTTGTATTTAATAATTTTAATGAGATTAGAAATTAAAAACATGGGGAAATAGAAGAGCAGAGTGTTCAGGTGAACATTAGTGTGAAATATTAGTATGTCTTTGTAATTTTTTTCCCTTTTATTTATTTATTTATTTATTTTTTCGTTTATTTTTATTAGTTGGAGGCTAATTACTTTACAATATTGTAGTGGTTTTTGCCATACATTGACATGAATCAGCCATAGATTTACATGTGTTCCCCATCCTGAACCCCCCTCCTACCTCCCTCCCCATCCCATCCCTCTGGGTCTTCCCAGTGCACCAGCCCCGAGCACTTGTCTCATGCATCCAACCTGGGCTGACGATCTGTTTCAACTTGATAATATACATGTTTCAATGCTGTTCTCTCAGACCATCCCACCCTCGCCTTCTCCCATAGAGTCCAAGAGTCTGTTCAATACATCTGTGTCTCTTTCTCTGTCTAGCATATAGCGTTATAGTTACCATCTTTTAATTTAACAGTCTGATTGTTCCATTAGAAAAAAATGTTTGGAGCATAAAAAGTACACTGATAACTGTTTGATTGTGGACAAAACTATAAAACCCAATTTCAAATATTCAACTAAATATTGAAAACTTTTTCTTTGTATTTTATATTTTAAAATAGGTTGCACATGTTCATACGTATAGATGTACATTATATATACACACATATATGTATGCACAGACACATAAAGGAATGGCATAGCTATAAATGCAGTTTAATATACATATTATATCATGGCATCTCCTCCCATATGTGACACTGCCCTTGGCAAGTAATCTGAAATGGTGTACAATGGTATTCAGTGAAGTTTTGAACAAAGAAAAGCATAATATTCTTTTGATCTCAATAGTTGCACATGGAAGATTCAGCATGAGTTAAACCATATAAAAGAAACCCAACTTTTTGTTTATATATAATTAGATCCAAGTTCAAATAATTTTATTAAAAAAAAATTTTCACCTACATGTATGTCTGATAGGGCATTCAAAAGTCTTGTGGGACGTGGGATAATTCCTTCTAGAGAAGTGTAGGAACTCTAGAATCCTTAACCTGTGCCTACTTAATGCCATTTGAACATCATCAGAGGCCACACCAAGAAGGCAAAGAAAATGCCACAAAACTGAAATCAAAGGAGATGCCTGAGGAAGTCTCTGGCTTTGTCTTTGATTCGACCTCATAACTCCGTCTTGAAGATGTGGAAAATGTGCGTGTGGAAGATGCTGTTCAGGAAGAAGCCTGACCACAACCTCACCGAGCAGGATGATAGAACTCTTGGCCGACTCCAAGCAGTCTAGCCACTCTCAAAAACAAGACACAGAAGAAAAACTGGGATTGAAGTACTTTAAGCAGGATACCAGGCTGCTATTTTACACTTGAAGGGAGAGTACAAAGAAGAAATTGAAAATCTGCAGCATATCCCTGCAGTGTAGATTAAGGCACTTAAGGAAGTGGTCGTTGAAGGAGGAAGAGTTGTGCTGAGCCATACATTCTGTATCCCCAAAGTCATTTGGAAATTGCTGACTTGATCCTCCTTTGCAAAGCCCAGAAGGACTAAGGGGTCATTTCCTTCATCCCACCATCTGACTGTCACCCCCGCGTGTTTGTGTTTGCTTGCGGTGGCTGTAACAGCAAGTTTCAGGAATGTTCATTTCAAATAACTAGATACTGAATCAGGCACTGATTCTAGTTTACTGATAGCTGGAGTTGACCACACACCACAGAAAAAAATGGTGATATTTAAATGAAACTTGGTGCTCATTCAGTCCTGAAAAAGAAAGTAATTAAAAACATCATCACAAATTTCCAAAGTGCTGTATAGGAGCAGTAACCGCACCCACTGTGAACCACACAGTTCTAGACCTTCGTTTGTTTCCTTATGGGAAAAACCTTGATCCGATCTGACTAAATACACTTAGGCAAAATTTCTTCAGGTAACAAATTTGAATAGTAGTCTTGCTATGTCTTAACTCAGAGAAGTGGCTATTGGGTAATAATTTCAGGGCCCATGCAGAAGCAGAGAGATTTCTGTTGGGGTCCTTTAATGGACCGCAACCTGGTGGTACGGAGTCGACGATGAGAAAGTAAAAGAGAGAAAGAGGCTGATATTCCCTGGTTTACGCAGGGTACCAATAAAGCCCTTGACACAGGACTTGCATCGCTCACGAAGGCACCAGGCACCCTCTCGAGGGGGTCTTAGAAGCCCGGGCAGGAAAGTGAGCACGACGGATCTCCACACTCCAGAGAATCAGCCAGAAAAAGAGAGAGAGAGAGAAACAAAAAGACACGGGGTCCTAAGCTCTGATGGAGCAAAGGTGCTTTAATGATTTTTCTATGAGTATATACCGGCTGCAGTACAAGAAACTTCTTTCGGGAATGATAGAGTTCAGCAAACCAAACAAACTGCAACGGTTCCCAAGGGAACAAGGAGTAATGTTAGTCACAAGGTCAGGAGACAATTCATATCTCAAGAAAGGGGAAGGGGACTAAGCAGTTTTGTCTTAAAGAGAATGTTTGCTAAAGGAGACCTAAGCCTGCCTCACACAATGACCTCAGCCCCTGGGAGCAGCCCAGGGATCGAGCCTGAGTCTCCTGCATCGCTGGCAGATTTTTTACCGTCTGAGCTACCATCCATGTCCGTATAAAATACTTAATTTTATGCTGTGGTAATAGTTTAAAATACTTAATATTTTACCCAAGTCTGACATGGAAATGCCAATTCTGCATTATAAACAATTAATAGAAATGCTAATTGTAAAACTGCATCTTGGGGGAGAGGGTGATTTTTTTCTTGTTTTTGTTTTCAAGTTCAAATTTTTTTGATTTCTGTGAGTCAGGGAAATAAGCATCTGACACTTGTTCATGCTAAGGGAAAGAACATTCCTTTCAGTGAGTGGACTCCACTGAGCTATTGAAATTGCCAGATGTCTGAGACATGTTCACATTATAATATTTTCAGGTCTGTGTCTTAAGTAGTAAGCACTGCTTTGCTCTGACATCAACCCTAAGTAAATATTATGGTATTATAGGACAAGTTCATAGAATGTATCTCCAGCAAAGAACTGACAATTGTCTTAGCTGCACACATGCAATAGTAACAAGCATGAGCCAGAAACTCCTTCTGGCAAACCTGCAGTGCAAGGTGTGACTGGGATGGAAAATTGAGTTTAGGATATCAGATGGACACAAGAACATAACAATAGAAACCTACACTTTGTCCTGTAGTTTACATGTACATTATTGCGGCAAACTTACTTCAAAGCTCAAAGAGGATAACAGCAACAATAGCCAAAACTTAGTGTGTGCTTTCTATACACTAGGCATCATACTGAGCACTTTACTTGGATTCATGCATGTGATTTGCACACTCACCTCATAGAAGAGGTACTATTATTAACACTATCTTATTGTGGCTTATAAAGGTCAAACCTTTAGCAAGTAGTAGTGGTAGATCAGTGATACTCATGCATTTACCCAAAACAATGTACCAGCTCTGTACTCATTATATTATTTTGTCTATTCCCAAATTCTAATCTTTATAGTTCTAATATGCCTAACTCAGAAGTTATTTGCTAGTTTACATAAAACACTGAGAAATATCCACAACTGAATCAATTCTTTTCATTTGTTAAAAATCACACTAGAACTTGATTATACCTTGTCTTATAATGTTTAGACTAATCAATATAAGTAACCCAATCTAGAAAATAGTAGAATTTGGAAAGAGAAAAATAATGGAATTATCCTAGCTATAACATAGAATATATACTATGTGAAATAGTGACATTATTAGCTTGAATCTCAATTTCATCTTCAAATTATACTGTTTTGTATATAGATCATATGTGTGTGTTTGTACATACATATATACAGAGATGGAAAAATTATTTTATCTAGATTCAGTGAGTAATTTTACCAGTGCATTAGCAATGCCTATTATAATTTAAATGACCTAGCATTCTATTTCTAGAAAATATTTTATAGAAATATTAACATGTCTCACAGATGTGTATAGAAGGATGTTTGTCACAGCACTGAATTAATATGTTATAGGGGAAAATTGGAGACAACTTTATAAGTCCAATAATAATGGAAAGAGTAATTTCTTCACTAGTAATTTATTAGTGTGATCTAGTCACATAGTCTTTCTTCCAGTCCTTCAAATGCAGTACTTTTTCAAAGCCTTTGAACTTAGCTCATATCTCTTCCCTCTTCCTATCTTACTTCTCTCTCTCTCTGGTCTTTCCATGTCTGACTTACAAAAAGGACCTCATCTTAAATGTCACTACCTGTGATGTGGAGTTGTTCAGAAGGGGATAGAAAAATTAGTTTAAGTTGATATTTAGAAACTGGTGAAGAATTTTAGAGAAAGTGGGAAGCTTAAGAATGATCAGAGGTTCAGCGATGGGATGAGGCTCATAATACAGTACAGTTGGGGTGGGATGGATACTGAGAGTATGTGAAGCCCGTGAATGTAGTTTGTTTATAATAAGGTTTGGTAGTTGTGAACTGGAGATGGGGTGGAGGGGCAGGGAATATTAGGCATTCATGAGGCTGTCTAGTGGAAATGAGAGAAACAGAGGTGGAGTTGATAAGCGATGGGCAGTATGAGGGAGTATTCAGCTCGCAGGGCAACGTATGTCCACAGGATGCATTAAAACTTAAGGAGAGTGTGAGACTCTTCTGTGGGTAGTGAGCCATAGATGATATGATGGTGAAAGTTCTCATTTCCTCAGAGAAGACTTCCCTCTGCTATAGTCTATAGTAGCTCTCCCACTATTGCTCATACAACCTAATCATTTTATTATTGTAAAGGTTGGGACCCTGATTTGTCATTGGGAGGAGTCTGTGGTACAATTCTTCATTGAAAATATTAATTTTCAGGACAAGTAAGTAGTATGATTCTATTTAAAAATAAAATATTACATATATTAACCTATGGTGTATGTATTAAATATATTTGAATTACATATATCTCAGTGAACTTAGAAAAGGGTCAGAGTGTTTACCAAGTCTCAGGCACTTCTGGAATCTTTCCATGCATTGTGTAATTTAACCCTTACTACCATTTTACGGGGCTTCCCAGTACGCGCCTGCCAGTGCAGGTAGACAAGAGACCCAGGTTCAGTCCCTGGGTTGGGAAGACCCCGTGGAGGAGGACACAGCAGCAACCCCAGTATCTTGCCTGGAGAACCCCATGAACAGAGGAGCCTAGTGGGCTATGGTCCACGGTAAATATTAGTACATTCCCATTTCAAAGAAGGGAGAACTGAGGCATAGAGGTGCTGGGTTAGTTGCCTGAGGTCCCAGAGCTGGGAAGGGGCCTAGAGCTGGGAAGACAATGTGTAGCTATTTACATTTACACTTAAATTAATTAGAAGAATATGAAATTAAAAATTCAGTTTCTCATTCACACTAGCCAGATTTCAAGTGCGTGATAAACACATGTGGCTAGAAGCTGTCTTATTGGGCATCACAGATAGGTAGTACATTTTCATCAGTACAGAAAATTGTGGTAAACATATGACTCTAGACTTTGTTCTTACCTGCTGGGTAACATTGCCTCCTCTCAAGTCAAGCTATGGACCAGTTACTGTACTGTGAAATGGGAGTAAGAAGGGTAGAAACTTTCAGATTTTACTTTGTAGATTTCTGTATTGTTTATTTTTCTCCATTAGACAAGTACTGTTTTTGGAATTTAAAAAATTTAGTCAAATAGTCTTCCTTCAGAAATGAAATAATAAGGTACAGAGAAAACATTGATAAGGCATGTCTTTTTTTTTTTTTTTTAACATCTTTTTTTATTTTTTTTATTTTTTTATTATTTTTTTCCATTTATTTTTATTAGTTGGAGGCTAATTACTTTACAACATTGCAGTGGTTTTTGTCATACATTGAAATGAATTAGCCATGGATTTACATGTATTCCCCATCCCGGTCCCCCCTCCCACCTCCCTCTCCACCCCATCCCTCTGGGTCTTCCCAGTGCACCAGGCCCAAGCACTTGTCTCATGCATCCAACCTGGGCTGGTGATCTGTTTCACCCTATATATACATGTTTCGATGCTGTTCTCTTGAAACATCCCACCCTCGCCTTCTCCCACAGAGTCCACAAGTCTGTTCTATACATCTGAGTCTCTTTTTCTTTTTTTACATATAGGGTTATCGTTACCATCTTTCTAAATTCCATATGTATGTGTTAGTACACTGTAATGGTCTTTATCTTTCTGGATTACTTTGCTCTGTATAATGGGTTCCAGTTTCATCCATCTCATTAGAACTGATTCAAATGAATTCTTTTTAATGGCTGAGTAATATTCCATGGTGTATATGTACCACAGCTTCCTCATCCATTCGTCTGCTGATGGGCATCTAGGTTGCTTCCATGTCCTGGCTATTATAAACAGTGCTGCGATGAACATTGGGGTGCACATGTCTCTTTCAGATCTGGTTTCCTTGGTGTGTATGCCCAGAAGTGGGATTGCTGGGTCATATGGCAGTTCTATTTCCAGCTTTTTAAGGAATCTCCACACTGTTTTCCATAGTGGCTGTACTAATTTGCATTCCCACCAACAGTGTAAGAGGGTTCCCTTTTCTCCACACCCTCTCCAGCATTTATTACTTGTAGACTTTTGGATAGCTGCCATCCTGACTGGCGTATAATGGTACCTCATTGTGGTTTTGATTTGCATTTCTCTGATAATGAGTGATGTTGAGCATCTTTTCATGTGTTTTTTTGCCATCCGTATGTCTTCCTTGGAGAAATGTCTGTTTAGTTCTTTGGCCCATTTTTTGATTGGGTCATTTATTTTTCTGGAATTGAGCTGCAGGAGTTGCTTGTATATTTTTGAGATTAATCCTTTGTCTGTTGCTTCATTTGCTATTATTTTCTCCCAATCTGAGGGCTGTCTTTTCACCTTGCTTATAGTTTCCTTTGTTGTGCAAAAGCTTTTAAGTTTCATTAGGTCCCATTTGTTTATTTTTGCTTTTGTTTCTAAAATTCTGGGATGTGGGTCATAGAGGATCCTGCTGTGATTTATGTCGGAGAGTGTTTTGCCTATGTTCTCCTCTAGGAGTTTTATAGTTTCTGGTCTTACATTTAGATCGTTAATCCATTTTGAGTTTATTTTTGTGTATGGTGTTAGAAAGTGTTCTAGTTTCATTGTTTTACAGGTGGTTGACCAGTTTTCCCAGCACCACTTGTTAAAGAGGTTGTCGATAAGGCATGTCTTAATCTAAATGATGGAACTCCAAAGAGATAGTCTTATCAGACTTGCCAGCAAATAGTAGAATTTACCTTCATAAAAGTGTACCATAGAATCATATAATTAGCAAAGATATCTCATGATTTCTCTCATTATAGTTCCAGAGAAAGCAATATCATTAGATAAAGAACCTTTTGCTTGTTTCTGCCAGCTTTCTGGTACCCGTCCCAGTGGTAGTGAAATCTGTTTTTCCAGGCTGGTACCATAAATCAGCTTCACTCACCATTTCTGTCTGCCTTTGCTTCTTCCTTCCTTCATTTATTTACTTATGACTTACTATGGAAAAAAAAAGAAAGTCAGGGTGAAAATTATATTGCATGAGAACTAAGAGAAAGTAGCTAAGTATTTGCATTTCTGAGTATTCTCTTTTTTACTTCTTAAACTTAAGGATTGATAATTTGTGCTACTTTAAGATCAGTATCAGTAACTGCTTTTTCTGTTAGCAACTAAGTCATTTTATAAACTTATCTAAGTGTATAGATTCCAGAAGCATTTCTGAATCACTTTATATTTTCCATCAAATAATATGCTTTATGTGTAAGATGTGACATAGAAGATGTTTAATGATTATATATAATAAAATGATGTATGGAACTCTTAGAGGAAAACATAGGCAGAACACTCAATGACATAAATCAAAACAAGATTCTCTATGACCCACCTCCTAGAGTAATGGAAATAAAAATCAAAGTAAACAAGAGGGACCTGATTAAAGTTAAAAGCTTTTTCACAGCAAAGGAAACTATAAGCAAAGGGAAAAGACAACCTCAGAATGGGAGAAAATAATATCAAATGAAGCAACTGACAAAGGATTAATTTCCAAAATATACAAGCAACTCATACAACTCAATACCAGGAAAACAAACAACCCAATCAAAAAGTGGGGAAAAGACTTAAACAGACATTTCTACAAAGAAGACATACAGATGGCTAACAAACACATGAAAAGATGCTCAACATCAGTCATTATTAGAGAAATGCAAATCAAAACCACAGTGAGATACCACCTCAAACC
This sequence comes from Odocoileus virginianus, assembly GCF_023699985.2. Lineage (NCBI taxonomy): Eukaryota > Metazoa > Chordata > Mammalia > Artiodactyla > Cervidae > Odocoileus > Odocoileus virginianus. Next base: position 48,811,714 of record NC_069677.1, on the reverse strand, counting down.
AGTCAGAATGGCCATCATCAAAAAGTCTACAAACAATAACTACTGGAGAGGGTGTGGAGAAAAGGGAATACTCTTGCTCTGTTGGTGGGACTGTAAATTGATACAGCCACTATGGAGGAGGGTATGGAGAGTCTTTAGAAAACTAGAAATAAAACCAATATATGACCCAGAAATCCCACTTCTGGGCATATACCCTGAGGAAACCAGGGTTTAAAAAGACACATGTATCCCATTGTTCATTGCAGCATTATTTACAATAGCTGGAACATTGAAGCAACCTAGATGTCCATTGACAGATGAATGGATAAAGAAGTTGAGGTACATATACACAATGGAATATTACTCGGCCATAAAAAGGAACGCATTTGAGTCAGTTCTGATGAGGTGGATGAACCTAGAACCTATTATACAGAGTGAAGTAGTAGAAAGAGAAAGATAAATGTTGTATACTAACACATATATACAGAATCTAGAAGAATGGTACTGAATAAATTATTTACAGGGCAGCAGTGGGGAAACAGACATAGAAAATAGACTTATGGACATGGGGAGAGGGGAGGAGAGAGTGAGATGTATGGAAAGAGTAACATGGAAACTTATGATACCATACGTAAAATAGAGAGCCAATGGGAATTTGCTGTATGGCTCAGAAAACTCAAACAGGGGCTCTGTGTCAACCTCGGGGGGTGGGATGGGAAGGGAGATGGAAGGGAGATTCAAAAGGGAGGGAAGTGTATGTATACTTATGGCTGACTCACGTTGAAGTTTGACAGAAAACAACAAAATTCTGTAAAGCAATTATCTTTCAATTAAAAAAAAAAAAAGATGTATGGAGATCCCCTGAAAACTGTTTGACAAGGTCCAGTCAACAGAAACAAATCATCTTGAATTTCAGTTCAGGTAGGATCATGACTTAATTGCCAATTTAATGAGCATCTTTGGACTCTTACTAAATGTGTAGATAATATGACAGGTGCTTAGTACATGTAAATGAACAGTTCATGTTCCCGTCTGTCCTCAGTGTAACAGTGGAATTTTATACAAAATGCAAGAGGAGAAGGAATAGTAAGAATAGTCTCGGAAAAATGGAGGAGTCGATGCGAGAGCTGGCCTTTGAGAGCTGAAAAGAATTCCCCAGCAGCCATATTTGGGTTAGTGGAACCTACCTTGAGTATTAATAACTCTGGGTAGACCTTAATTGTTTCTAAGCCTCCTTCACTTGATATATGCTGTCCTTAAAGTTTGACCGCCCAATTTCCTCCCCTTCAGAAAACATCTTACTGAAGAGCTTTTTTTCTTTCTGCTACTCTGCTGACATTTGATTTATTGAAAGCAAATATCAATGGCTATTAAAACACTAATCCTTCATTAAGCTACTTTTTTGTAAACTTTGTGTATCCATATTTATAACTGACAGTGATTTGAAAGGGAAGTATAAGTACAGTACAAGTGATATTCAAAAATTTAAAGGAAGTAAATCTTTAATGGTTTTCTTTTATGTTCGTTGTTTAATGAACATTTCTTTACTGTTCATTGTGTACATAATTGTTAAAGCTGACAGGTGAATAACTTTAGAGGTTATATTGTATACTTCCTAAGTTTAAAATGTGTTAGTAAAATATTTTCTATGTAATTGGAGCTTCCCTGGTGGCTCAGAAGGAAAGAATTTGGCTGCGTTGTGGGAGTCCCAGGTTCAGTCCCTGGAAAAGGACATGACAGTCCACTCCAGTGTTCTTGCCTGGAGAATTCCATGGATGGAGGAGCCTAACAGACTACAGTCCATGGGATCACAAAGAGCTGACACAACTGAGCAACTGACACTTTCATTTCTTTTCTGTGTAATTAACCCAAAGCTCCCCAAATCAGAAAATTAGCAAGGATTATCATCTTATTTCTGTAAATCATCAATGGATTAACAAGTTAAATGATAGAGGTAGAAATACTTATGCTTCTTACTGGCTGTTGTTTCAGTATACAGATTTGTTAATTTTGTATATTAATGAATACTAATATAAGCTATGTTGTAATAGCAGTTCTTTTTAAATTAAAATAATATAAGTTAAAGCACACTTGCTCTTTGCTTATTATCCTCACACTTCTATCAAAGGTGCATGCTGTCAGGACCAACTAGTTATCATTTATACTTTTTTTGATTATTCTCATTGGCTGGATCTAGACTTGCCTTTAAGCTATGTGTAGGTTTTTGACATTTTCTTCAAAGACGCAAGCTGGAACTAAATGATAAAATGAGTTGTGCCTTCTTGCAGATACATTTACAGTATTGAGCTGTTTGTAGGTGATTTTGCTGGGCTATAACAAAATAAAGCCTAAAGCATCATATTAACTGTGCTGTTTGTATGGGTGCTAATACACTTTGAATAAAACCCTCAATTACTAAGCATTTTTGAGTCCTGACAAGACAGTCCCATGACATTAATGGTATCTTTATAACCTTTTTAACTTCTTGTTTCTCTGACAGAGCTCTACAATAACAGCAATGGGTTTGCCCTTGGCAAGCAAAAACTCATTTTGAGAGGATAATAGGTATTTACTATTTAGATAGCTGGCAATAAAATTTCTCTGAATGAGATTTTCCTGAGAAACTATAAACTGATTAAATTACTTTCTTTTAATGGACTAGAAAAGTGTGTAATAATAGTTTGTTGAAGCTTTGCATCCAGTGTCTTGCTTCCTTTTTTAGAGACATAGAAGCAAGTCTGGTTTAGGTGAATTATAGGGGTGGGTAGAAATTATTCTTGATAATACAGTTTATTCTCAATTTTTTTTCTGTAAGTAAAGGAAAAATGTGGGTATTTTGAGAAGAAAGATGTGCCCAATAATATATCAGTTTACTTCAAACTTTATTTTACTCAGAAGTAAAGTTTAGCAGTTGTTTTATGCCTTAAAAATTCTGTTTTTAGGAGATATACCCCAACAAGGATGTAAGTTTAGAAAACCACCTTGTTGTTCTGGTTGATATTTTTGCTTGACTATTTAAAATAAATTAAAATCAGTAAATTATTTTATCTATTGCTTAAAGGCTAAATTGAAAGTTTTACTAGTATTACATGTGTTTATATTTTTATGAGAAATTTAGTAAGAGATTTTTTAAATGATTTTTAGTATGAACCTTATAAAATCTAATGTACCAATCCATGATATAAATTATAAGAAAGAAATTTACATTAGTTTTGATAAAAAAGGAATACTAAAATATATTTCCTTATTATAGAACTTGGTTAAGGAGTGTCTCAAAATTCTACTTAATGTGAATTTTGTCAATAAATGTCAACTAAGATAAATAATTTACATTTCTTGATTTAAAATGTGAAATCTTACATAAAATATATTTGGTAACTTGTACTCTATAAACATTTCTCTTTAAAGACAAATCCGTTATGGTCCTTGGGGGTGACAGCTTGCAGAATATCTTTCAAGGCCATGAATTTTGCACAGAAGTGCATCAAATTCAGTATTTTTATTGGCAGTCAGAATTTCATATTTGTCACTATAATAAAATTGTGATTTAAATGGGACCTTGGATGTCCTATCCTTATGTGAAGTACTTTGAATTTGAATATCGCACAGATCCTAACTTAGAGCACATTCATTTTCTCTTAAGCCTTTGGCACTGACACATCCATCCCTGGCATTGTTTTTCATTCCAGCAAATCTGTGCTGTTGGCACCGATAGGTACAAGGAACACTAGTCATGATAGTAAAGAAATGAAGAGAGAAACAATCACATTTGTCTTCCTCCTTGAATGATCTAATCAAGGTCACTACTACATGCTCTAAAGTACTTCATACTTGAGCTTTTACCCGGTTAACTGTTTTGTCATTGTGCTTTTTTCTTCCCTCACTTCTCAGGATTATAATAAATAAGCATTAGTGAAATGTTGTGAAATAATGATTCATCTAGTAAATTTATTAAATTTTGTTTTCAGCAGACCTGGTCAGAAGTTTTTAGAGAAAATTGACATTACCTTATAATGGAAACTTATCCTCTTTAATACACAGTTTTACCTTAATTCTGATAATCCTGAAGTTATTGGTAAATGTGATTAACTAAAGTGTAGTAAGGATGTAATGAATATGTGTTTGTGTTTTAGTCATTTATTTTTAATAAGAAATAAATATAGGTTCACTACAATTTTACACTTTGTTCAACTTGCTGTCACTCAAGTTGGGTAATGAATATACCTTAAAGATATAAAGTTTTTTTCAATATTTTAATGGTAACATATAGCACAGATTTTGTACTGTTGTAATAGTTTTTGTGGAGTAAAGAATTTGTTAAAGAAAGATATCACTGTGATTATTACTATTTTATAAATGATTAAACGAGTATGAAAAAATATAAATGAATGTTTTCCTCATAAATTCTATCAACTTAAAGTTTATTCTATTTTAAAAAATAGAGCTAGCAGATTTTTTGTAGCGATAAATTGGTATATCTACCTATTAATTTTTATGAGAATAGTGAATCTTTAGGTCTTTATTATTATTAAAACTAGGAACTCAGAGGGTTCCTTGTTTGGGGGAGCTTCCATCTTCTAGTGTGAATCAGTGCAGTTACCATAATGTTTTGTCTTTCAACAAAATGCACACAAATATGAATTTTAATTCAGGGTTATGCTGTGTTGATGAACCATGTCTACATATAGTTTTACATTAATCTTTATGGTCTCCCAAACCCTCCACCCCCTACCACTGTTGGTACCTGTGTTAATTTTCTTAATTTTATGAAATGGTAAACATTTAACGCCTAAAATTCTTTTAATATATAATGCAGGACTTGACAACAGAATACAATTTCATAGAACTGTTTACCGGTGTAGAATATTATTTTTGGCAATTTCTCTCTTAAACAGTTCTTACATTGAATTTTTCTTTCTTTTGAAGAGATTTTCAATTTTAACATGAAGGAACTGGTGTCATGGGTAAGGCTTTTACATGGAAACAAAGTAACAGATTGAAGTGGTTTCAGGGCTTTAATCCCTTGGTAAATTAGCCAGCAGGCTAGCCTTTTCATAGACATGCTAAACAACAGGTTGATGCCATTTGGGCATTAGCAAAGAGAACCACCTGAGGGAATAGTGAGTGAATAAGAAGAAATGTAGACTGGGAAGAAGGCATGGCTGTTAGCTTTTCCTGGGTCGAGTGGCTAAAGTAATACCCATAAATGAGTCATTGTAGCTGATATTTTCAGCTTCTCTTTATATGTTCTTAAATTTACATTATTCTCAAAATTCTCAAATGTACTTTAAAGATGACATTATGTTTTATTATTGTATAATGCTGAAGTTGTACATGAAAACTTAAATGCCAATAAATTTATTTTTACATGTTATACATTTATACTTTCTCTTGTTTGAAAAGGGATGAGGCTTTCAGATTTGTTTGTAGATTGTTTTTTTTTTAATCAAGTAGAAGACAGCATTTTGAAATGTGAATGTGTAGAATTAAAAGGATTTTAAATATTTCAATAAGCTTGCCTATTTGGAAACTATAAACAAATGTTTATAAACTATTATAAAGATATTTTCTTAAAATTTTTTCACAGTTTTCCAAACTAAACTGAGAGAAATGAACTATTTGTCATATTGCATTATCTGTTAGACAATGTATTTAAATAATACCATAAATAAAAGAATAGTGACCAGCACAGTTAGCAACATTTATTAGGAAAAATTATTTAAACTTTAACCAAGGAATGTAACTTCATATAAATGGAAAAGAATTTACCTAATATCAGGAAGAGCAAATTATAAATTATTTATTTTACATATTATTTAAAATTCTTAAGCTAATTGGTACCTTGGTATTGATAAATATTAGAATAATATACCATGAAGAAAATTGATGAAGGAGTAAAATCATTAAAATAACTTGGTACCCTATGAGGCCCTTTCTCTAGGCTTTTAATTTTTCATTTAGAAGGGGGGATTTTAAGGATCAATATGAAGATCTGTTGATAATATTATATTTAATTAGAGTAATCAAAAACCATGCTCAGAGCATGACACCTGCCAGGGAGAACTTCAAAAAGATAGTAAGCAGCATGCGTTAGAGTCGTCTCTTTTGCTTGTCCATGAGCACTAATCTAGCAGAAGTCCCAAATGGGGCAGCTAGTCAGCTATTTTATTGACTTTGATCTGGTTTGGGGGGCAGTTTATTTTCCCATAATGCCATTGATCAATGATTTCCTTTCAGCAGTGATGTAATTAAAGGGCTTTAGTCGGCTTCTGCTGTGTTGCCTTGAAATTTATTATTCTGGAGATTTAAAGAAGATCGATAGGGTGCAGTGGCCCGATGTTTAGACCCGAGTAGGAGGACCCTACTGAGAGTATAAGGCATGCAGGAAACAAGGCTTCCGGACACAAACAAGATGTTTACCTGGGACCCTGAGCTGACCTATTCACAACAGATCCTGTATAACCAGTAGCATTTTAGTACCTATTTTTATCACAGCCTCAAAACTCCTTTGTCCTCTTTGTTATTGATTTTTAGAGTTTATTTTAAAGCCATTGAAATCAAATATTCCTGTTGTCAAAGGAAAAATTAAAATTTAAACATATTTGCCAGAAATGCAGAATTCAAATGCCTTCATCATGAAAGGGAAATAAAGCATGATTTACAGGAATTAATGGATGTCTTCAAACACTCACTAAGATTGATTTAAATAGAATGCCATTAATTTCCTTTATTTTATAACCAAACACAAATAGTTTATTTTTGTATGTGTTGAAATTTACATATAATGAAGTGTTCGTTAAGTGATCAAAATATCACATTTGGGTAATGAACTCATGGGACATGACCTAGCACTAAGTAGAAATTAATAATTGCCTTACAGCTTACATTATTTGGTAGTTCAGTAAAATCAGTTCAGAGAGTCCTTATAATATGTAAACCTTACTTCCTGGGCCTCTTATAATTGTGTTTTAATGAAATCAGAATAAGTTAAAAATTAGGGAATCAGGTTTAAGTTCCCCAAATGATTTTCTGTATTACTTTGTTAATAAGATTGCTGTTAAAATTTTTTTTCACCGAATACATTTGAAAATTATACACACTTCTCTTGGAAAATCTCAGTGTACATTAGCATATTTTAGATTTTAAGAAATCCCAAAGTAGTCCTCTTTAACTTTGCTTAACATGACAGCTTTCAGTTTTACTTGCCCTATGTCATAGATTTCATGGAGCCCCAGTTTGAAAAATTTGAGAAACAGTGAAAACAATCCTGACAGGACAAGAGACAGATGTCCTGAATTCTAATCCTGGCTTTGCCTTTCATTGTCCATATGACTTTCACCAGTTAATAAGCACTTTGTGTCTCAGCTTTCTTATCTGTGAAATGAGATTGTGTCTAGAGGTTAGGGTTGTCAGGAGAGGATACCCAACATTCTGAGGAGCATTTTCAAACTGGACATTCCACCAGATGCTTTCTCCTTGTGCTGAGTTTACCTGTAGATGCTTTGGTCTACTGGTTAATTTATGCCAGTATTAAAATTTACTTTCTCAACCTTGCAATTTATTTATTGAACTGTTGCTTTTAGGGACTTTCAGTCTTCAAAGACATGTTGAAAATATCGCAGTTATACTTAGAAATCAAAGAGTAAACATAAGCACAATTTACTGCTTTGCTAAATTTAGCCAATGGCGGCAGACTGAACCTCTTGATAAAAGTAGCAAGCCATCTAGCCAGAAAGCAGTAGTGGTAATGCAGATACAGTGTTATTTGCTATCTTGATAAACATTAACTAATTTATAAACATTATTAAGACCATGTAGCATAATTAAGTAATCAGTTCAGTTCAGTCGCTCAATTGTGTCTGACTCGTGGTGACCCCATGGACTGCAGCATGCCAGGCTTCCCTGTCTATCACCAACTCCCGGAGCTTACTCAAATTCATGTCCTTGAGTCAGTGATGCCATTCAACCATCTCATCCTCTGTCATCCCCTTCTCCTCCCACCTTCAATCTTTCCTAGCGTTAGGGTCTTTTCAAATGAGTCAGCTCTTTGCATCAGGTGGCCAAAGTATTGGAGTTTCAGCTTCAACATCAGTCCTTCCAATGAACACCCAGAACTGATTTCCTTTAGGATTGACTGGTTGGATCTCCTTGCAGTCCAAGGGACTCTCAGTCCAAGGGATTCTCCAACACCACAATTCAAAAGCATCAATTCTTTGGCCCTCAGCTTTCTTTATAGTCCAACTCTCACATCCATGTATGACTACTGGAAAAACTATAGCTTTGACTAGATGGACCTTTGTTAGCAAAGTAGTCTCTGCTTTTTAATATGCTGTCTAGGTTGGTCATAGCTTTTCTTCCAAGGAGCAAGTGTCTTTTTATTTCATGGCTGCAGTTAAGGAATAAGCAGAAGCAAATAACCATAGCAGGAAAAAAAAAAGTAAATTAGAGATTTTATGTACATTTTAATTGCTGTTGGTCATTTACAGTGAATTCTTGTAAATCTTACAAGAATTAAGATTTCTTGGCATCTTTTAGGAGCACCAATGACTTAGTAAACAATGGTGCCATTGAATTCAGTATCTGCAAGGTAAAAGGAGTAGAGGGATATGGAGAATTGTAATCCCTGCCTCCTGGAGCTTAGAGGCCAGGAGAAAGTACTGTCATACAATGCAGGAGAAATGAAGTGGCAGGTACAGATGTCCATTAAACTTCTAGATTCACAGTTGAAGATGGACGGACATATGTTTCATTTCTTTTCTTTCATAGTTTGTTTTATTTTTCTTTATAGCACTCATTGCTCTCTAGCATATTTTATGCTTGATTAGTGGCTTAGCATCAAGCTTCCCAACTAGAAAGTAAGCTTTGTAAGGGCAGGAATCTTGCCTATTTGTTTCAAGAACATATCCCCCACCCTGTAAAGGTAACTAGCACATGGTGCATGCACGCTAAGTCACTTCTGTTGTGTCCAACTCTTTGAGACTCTGTGGACTGTAGTCTGCCATAGGTGCTCATTAAAGTCGGTAGACTTTTCAGAACTGTTGACTTTATGCACAGAGTACTGTGATCTGAACAGTGCTTTAGGTAACAAACATTAGAACCACAGGAGTAATAAAAATTAAAAGAGAGTAAATGAAAAATATCTTTTTTTTAATTTACCGATTATATAGGTTATGAAAAGAACCAAGTTTGGGAAAGGTAAAACTATTTAGATAATATCATTATACAAGGTAAAGGAAGCATAGGATAAGGCACAGAGTTGAGAAATAATAAATTTCGATAGTGTTTGACTATGATGTAAAAGTATGAATTTTGCATATTTAGTATTTAGAAAATAGGTTATTAGTATTTTCTATATGTGATCATTATACTTCAGTTTCACTCTCCTTTACACTTGCAGTTTATCAACAAGCCAGGGCTGTTAACCACATAATTGTCCTTTAAGTTCCCTGGTGGTTCAGATGATAAAGAAACCACCTGCAATGCAGGAGACCCGGGTTCCATCCCTGGGTGGGGAAGATCCCCTGGAGAAGCAAATGGCTACCCACTCCAGTGTTCCTGCCTGGAAAATCCCATGGACAGAGGAGTCTGGAGGGCTACAATTAACAGGGTCACAAAGAGTCGGACATGACTGAGTGACTAACACTTTAATTGTCCTTTATGCCACTCATTCCTATTGTTGAGTAAACTCCTTCTAAATCTAAATCCTAAGTGTTCATCATGGAATGTGCTTACTTGTTTTCCATCTATATTTTCATACTAAGTGATCTAATCCATTTTCAGGACTTCAGATAGCATCCATGTGTAACAATTTCTAAATTCCAGTACTCTCTGAGAAGAGCTGCAGACATTGCCTGCCCTCTCCACTTACCTGTCAAACAGGAAAGTCCTGGATTCTTCCTGCTCACACCCTTATCCCTGCTCCTTTTTCGTTGTCCCTTCATTACATCTTTCCAGTTGCTCAAAACACCAATTTGGCATTTCCATTCTATTAGCATGGTCTGTAGCCACCTAAGATACATTTAAATCTTTCTACTAATGCCATTTTTACTGTCTTTACTCTGGGCAAGTCATCAAAATTTCTTGCCTTGACCACTGCAATAGCCTTCTATCTTATGTGTCCACAGTCTTGCCCCCTATAATCCATCCCATAGTTTGCAGAATGAGCTTAAACTGTGAATTGGAACCTGCCATTCCCCTGCAGGAGAAAACACAAAAAACGCTTGGTGGCTGCCATTTGCTGCTGGGATGAAATTTCAATATTCTTAGTATGGCGCCAGGTGCTTCCAGGTTTGCCCTTGTCTACTTCTCCAGCCTCATCTTAGACTGTTCTTTACTGAACTGTATACTGGCCTGCTTTTTCCCCTTGGTTTGCATGTTATTCCACCTGCCTGAAATAGATACCTCCACCCTCTCACCCAAATTAATTTAGGCTTGTTATTAAAGTTTCAGTTTAAATTTTATATCTCAGTGAAGCCCTGACAACTGTTCACTAGATAGCATCAGTGTCTCTTTGAAATTTTGTGAACTTTTCCTTCATAGCAATCAATCAGTTTTTAATTAAATATGATGTTCACAATTATTTGTTTGACCTTTATCAGACCTTTAGAGAGTCAGACTGTGTGACTCCTGAATACTGTGTCCTCAACACTTAGCATAGTTCCTGTCATATAGAAGGTACTCAGTAAGATTCTCCGTTGTTGTTGTGTTTTAAATAATTGATCACTTTTAGATTTTTAGCTTTTCAGCATTTCACAATTCTCTTTGACCTTTTGTAGTATGAAATACAGAGAAAAGTATATCAATGTACATATCACTGAATTATGAAATACAGTACCACCTGTGTTATACTACCCAAAACAAGAAACAGTGCCTCACTAGTACTTTGGAAACCTCAATTTTCTTTTTCCTATCATTACCCTCTATTATAGTAATCACTCTCCTCCTTTTATTAATAATTTTACCTCCTAAGTATATAATACTAAGCACTATAGTTAAATTTTCCCAGTTTTGAACTGGAATCATATGCTATATATTCTCTTGGGTTTTTTATTTTCTCAACATTGTTCTTAAGATTCATCTGTTTGCTTGTAGCAGTACTATGTTGATTCTGTGCTGTATCGTATTTCATTGTATGAACATACTACAGTTTTTGGTGTTTTTTTTACCCTTTTTGCTATTGATGGACTTTTATTGCACTAATACAAACTAGGCTGCTCTGAACATTCTGGTAAAAGTTTATATTCTCTCGCGCGTGTACGTGAAGTTCTCTAAACTCCATAACTAAGAGTAGAATTGCTGTCTCATAGGGTATGTGTGATTTCAAATTTACGAGGCAGTGTAAAGCTTTTCCAAAGTGGTTATATCAGTTTCTTTTCTCAAGAATAGCATATAAGAGTTCCTATTGCTCTAACTTCTCACTGTTACTTAATATTGTCAGACTTTTTTATTTTCACTTCAGTTCAGTCGCTCAGTCGTGTCCGACTCTTTGCGACCCCATGAATCGCAGCACGCCAGGCCTCCCTGTCATCACAAACTCCCGGAGTTTACTCAAACTCACATCCATCGAGTTGGTGATGCCATCCAGCCATCTCATCCTCTGTTGTCCCCTTCTCCTCCTGCCCCCAATCCCTCCCAGCATCAGGGTCTTTTCCAATGAGTCAACTCTTTGCATGAGGTGGCCAAAGTATTGGAGTTTCAGCTTCAGCATCAGTCCTTCCAGTGAACACCCAGGACTGATCTCCTTTAGGATGGACTGGTTGGATCTCCTTGCAGTCCAAGGGACATCAAGAGTCTTCTCCAACACCACAGTTCAAAATCATCAATTCTTTGGCACTCAGTTTTCTTCACAGTCCAACTCTCACACCCATGACCACTGGAAAAACCACAGCCTTGACTAGACGGACCTTTGTTGGCAAAGTTATGTCTTTGCTTTTTAATATGCTGTCTAGGTTGGTTATAACTTTCCTTCCAAGGAGTAAGTGTCTTTTAATCTCATGGCTGCAATCACCATCTGCAGTGATTTTGGAGCCCCAAAAAAATAAAGTCTGTTTTTTATTTTAGCCAGACTTAAATCATTTTATTTTTAATTTCCATTTCTCCTATTACCAGAAAGCTTTAGTAGTTTTTCACTGGTTTGTTAGGCACATAAATTTCTTAATTCATGAAGTGTCTTCTTGAGCATTTAGCCCATTTTCCAACTGTTATGTTTTCCCTTATTTTTTTTTCTATTGACTTGAAGGAATTCTTGATAGAGTCTGGATATGAGTTGTTTATAAATAATTATGAATGACTGAATGTGATTCTTTCCAGCCCACTACTACTTCTTCCTCATTCTCTGGAGTTACAGGGTATATATTGAAGATACAGAGCGATATCCATTTTCATTCTACTTTCAGTTGTGAATCATTGTTTGGTATCTTTATGATCTGCCATTTTTGTTCTAAAGATAATTCAAGATGATAGTTAAATTTTAAAAGATCTCTTTATGGTTTATATTAATAGGAAAATACAAAACTTGGTTTCCGACTTCCCTAAAGAATTAAATAGAGGTTTTCTTTCTGAAATGTTTAAAATGGGGAAGGAGGAAAGGATGAGAATCATAATATATGTAATTCAAAATATTTTGAATTTATCTGAATAATCTTGATCCTATTCATGTAACTGTGATGAGCTCTACTAGAACCATAAAATGTAAGTGATTCAGAGTATTGTTTCAGAGCCACTGATTTTGGTGAGTTCCCTTGTGGCTCTGATGGCAAAGAATCTGCCTGCAATGCAGGAGACCCAAGTTCAGTCTCTGGATTGGGAAAATCCCCTGGAGAAGGGAATGGCTGCCCACTCTAATGTTCTTTTTTTTTTTTTAATTGGAAGCTAATTACTTTACAGTATTGTGGTGGTTTTTGCCAAACATTGACATGAATCAGCCACGGTGTACATGTGTCCCCCACCCCCAAACCCCCTCCCCACTTCCTCCCCATCCCTCCCTCTGGGTTGTCCCAGTGCACCAGCTTTGAGTGTGCTGTTTCATGCATTGAACTTGGACTGGTAATCTGTTTCACATATGGTAATGTACATGTTTCAGTGCTGTTCTCTCAAATCGTCCCATCTTTGCCTTCTCCCACAGAGTCCAAAAGTCTGTTCTTTACATCTGTGTCTCTTTTGCTGTCTCATGTATAGGGTCGTGATTACCATCTTTCTAAATTCCATATATATGCATTAATATACAAATATACTGTATTGGTGTTTTTCTTTCTGTATCTGTATGTCTGTATAATAGGCCCCAGTTTCATCCACCTCATTAGAACTGATTCAAATGCATTCTTTTTAATAGCTGAGTAATATTCCATTGTGTATATGTGTCACAACTTTCTTATCCGTTGGTCTGCCGATGGACATCCAGGTTGCTTCCATGTCCTGGCTGTTGTAAACAGTGCTGCGATGAACATTGGGGTGCACGTGTCTCTTTCAGATCTGGTTTCCTCGGTGTGTATGCCCAGCAGTGGGATTGCTGGGTCATATGGCAGTTCTAGTTTCAGTTTTTTAAGAAATCTCCACACTGTCTCCACAGTGGCTGTACTAGTTTGCATTCCCACCAACAGTGTAAGAGGGTTCCCTTTTCTCCACACCCTCTCCAGCATTTATTGTTTGTAGCCATTTTGGTAACAGCCATTCTGACCGGCGTGAGATACCTCACTGTGGTTTTGATTTGCATTTCTCTGATAATGAGTGATGTTGAGCATCTTTTCATGTGCTTGTTAGCCATCTGTATGTCTTCTTTGGAGAAATGTCTGTTTAGTTCTTTGGTCCACTTTTTGTTTGTTTTTCTGGTATTGAGCTGCATGAGCTGCTTGTATATCTTTGAGATTAATTCTTTGTCAGTTGCTTCATTTGCTGTTATTTTTCTCCCATTCTGAAGGTTGGCTTTTCACCTTGCTTATAGTTTCCTCCATTGTGCAAAAGCTTTTAAATTTAATTAGGTCCTATTTGTTTATTTTTGCTTTTAATTCCATTACCCTGGGAGGTGGGTCATAGAGGATCTTGCTGTGATTTATGTCAGAGAGTATTTTGTCTATGTTTTCCTCTAGGAGTTTTATGGTTTCTGGTCTTACATTTAGATCATTAATCCATTTTAAGTTTATTTTTGTGTTTGGTGTTAGAAAGTGTTCTAGTTTCATTCTTTTATAGGTGGTTGACCAGTTTTCCCAGCATCACTTGTTAAAGAGATTCTTATCTCTTTTGTATGTTTTTGCCTCCTTTGTCAAAGATAAGGTGTCCATAGGTGCGTGGATTTGTCTCTGGGCTTTCTGTTTGTTCTGTAGATCTATATTTCTGTCTTTGTGCCAGAACCATACTGTCTTGATGACTGTAGCTTTGTTGTATAGTTTTAAGTCAGGCAGTTTGATTCCTCCAGTTCCATTCTTCTTTCTCAAAATTACTTTGGCTATTTGAGGTTTTTTGTGTTTCCATACAAATTATGAAATTATTTGTTCTCATTCTCTGAAAAATACTGTTGGTAGCTTAATGGGAATCACATTGAATCTGTAGATTGCTTTGAGTAGTATTTTCACTATATTGATTCTTCCAGTCCATGAACATGGTATATTTCTCCATCTATTTGTGTCATCTTTGATTTCTTTCATCAGTGTTTTATAGTTTTATATATATAGGTCTTTTGTTTCTATAGGTGGGTTTATTCCTATGTATTTTATTCTTTTCATTGCACTGGTGAGTGGAATTCTTTCCTTAATTTCTCTTTCTGTTTTCTCATTGCTAGTGTATAGGAATGCAAGGGATTTCTGTGTATTAATTTTATATCCTGCAACTTTACTATATTTATTGATTAGCTCTAGTAATTTTCTGGTGGTGTCTTTTTCTGTGTAGAGGATCCTATCATCTGCAAACAGAGTTTTACTTCTTCTTGTCCAATCTGGATTCCTTTTATTTCTTTTTCTTCTCTGATTGCTGTGGCTAAAACTTGCAAAACTGTGTTGAATAGTAGTGGTGAGAGTGGGCACCCTTGTCTTGTTCCTGACTTTAGGGGAAATGCTTTCCCTTTTCACCATTGCCATTCTAGTATTCTTGCCTGGGGAATTCTATGGACAGAGGGACTGGCAGGCTATAGTCCTTGGGGTCAAAAAGCATCAGGTATGACTGAGTATCTAACACTTGTCTTGCCTAAGTTTTACTGATTTTTTTAAGAATCACTTCAAATGTCACCTTTTGTTGGAAGTCTTAGTTATCCTCCACCAGAGTGAGCAAATTCTGTATTTCCTTTGCAGATCTATATCGTAGAACTTAACTACTACACTGCTATGAAAATGGATTTCTTGTCTACATCCTGTTCTTGTTTCTTTAGAGCTTTCATAGGTCTTCTGTCAGTCGTAACCACCCAGGAAGTCATAAAATATGTGTTCTTTAAAAAAAAAATCTAATGGGATAGGGAGGCCTTATCCCCCTTGACAGTCCAATAAATCATTCTCTTAAAGGGTTAAGTTAAAATTTTAGTACTCTCCATTACTGAACTGGAAGATTAATTACAGAAACATCTTAACAGTTCACTTTTACAGTTAATTTGCAGCTTTTACAGTTAATTTCTCTCTAATTTTCCTTTTAAGATATCCTTAGAAATTTTATTTGATCATACAAAAGAAACAGCAGATCGCAAATTTTGAGTGTTATCAGTTTCTTGCAAGCACATCCTTTCTCCGGGAGGTATTGACTTAGATGGAATAAAGTGAAATTTTTTCCAAGTCTAACCCTTCAGCAACCCTTGCTAAATACAAATGAATCATCTGTAATTACATTCAATAGCAGTTTTGTTAGGTGTCATTCATGATTTCATTGTTAGTTGAAAGTATCCTCTGTAGCCCCTGTATTTGCTTCTAGACAAACAGTCAGTCTTTTTCATTGTGTTTTCTTTTTTTTTTTTTTTTTCCATTTATTTTTATTAGTCGGAGGCTAATTACATCATTATCATTGTGTTTTCTTGAAGACAGTGTGAGGCTGGGAAGCAGGGATGATATTATGACTGTTTCTCTTATTATCATCTCTTTTCTTTTGATTTTTACCTCTGTGACCTACTTCCTGTTTCCAAAGAGGTATGGTTTGAGAAATAGTCAAGTTTTATTTTATTGTTGTTGAAATGGTCCAGCTTGGAAGAATCTTCTGTATATTTTAAAATTGTTTTCATAGAGTATGAAGAATGCTTTTTCAGTCACGTACACTGCTCCTTTTTGCCTTTTACAGAATGTGCTGGGTTTGATGTGGGGCTCTGAAATCAGACTCCCTCTGTTGGTTTTGGCTCTGTTATTTACTAGCTAACTGAGTGACTTTGGGTGATTACTGAAGTTTTATGCCCCAGATTCCTAACTGGTAAAAAATGGGATATTAATGTTGAGCATTTAATAACTTTACATATGTAAAGCTTAGAATGATTGCTAGTACATGGTAACTCAGTAAGTACTGACTTTTGTTTATTATTATTATTGTTGTTGTCAGTGTTATGTGAGTTGATTGAACCAGAACTCACTATAGAAAGTGAACCAGAACTCGCTATAGAAAGTGAAAGTTTTTTTTCAGCAAAAACAATTGATTATTTGTTATCTCATACAGTTAGAACAATTTTATATCTTTGCTCCTTCAACAAGATGAAGAGCTTAACAAGACTAATACTCTGAATTATATTAAAACAAATTATCATTAGTCCATGGCAGCCTTCATTATTATAGTATTTGACTTCAAAATACATAATTTGCATAGACTTGTACAGATTATTCTTATTTTTAATAAGATATTCTAATTTGCTTTATTAGATTGTTTTTATTTTTCCTTGATTTTAAAGTTTCTTGGAATTTCAGATGTGATATATCAGGACTTTTCCTTTGTTATGTCACAAAGAATTCTAAGTATCAGAATATATAGCCATATCTATTATCTTGAAGATCACTAGGTATGTATCACACATGCTCAATATCTACTTTTGTGCTTTCAAATTTAATGCATTTTTAATTAGTTATTTCATATTTTGAATTAACATCCTATTGGTAATTTATATAGTATAATTTCCTTTATCTAATTTCTAGTTTTCTTTTATTCTTTTCCTTCTGTTAACTTTTTTATTCTCTCAACTATTCTGATAGGTTCAATTTGTTTCACTTTATTTTATTGAAGTATAGTTGATTCACAATATTGTGTTAGTTTTAGGTGTACTGAAAATTGATTCAGATATGCATATATATGCAAACACACATATATAATATCTTTTCAGATTATTTTTCCACAATAGGTTATTATGACATTGAATATAATTCCCTGTGCTAAACAGTAAATCCTTGTTGCTTATCTGTTTTATGTGTAGTAGTTTGTATCTGTTAATCCCATAATCCTAATTTATTCCCCTCCCCGTCCCTTTCCCCTTTGGTAACTTGTTTGTTTTTTGTGTCTGTGAGTCTATGTATATGGATTCATTTGTTTTATTTTTAAGATTCCACATAGAAGTGATATCATATAATATATGTCTTTCTCTTTCTGACTTACTTCACTCAGTATGATAATCTCTAGGTTCATCCATGGTACAGATGGCAATATTGCCTTCTTTACGGCTGAGTAATATTCCTGTGTGTGTGTGTGTGTGTGTGTGTGTGTGTGTGTGTGTAAGAAGGTAAAGTAAGAAGGTTCCCTTCTCTCCGTACCCTTTTCAGCATTTATTATTTGTAGACTTTTTGATGATAGCCATTCTGACCAATGTGAGGTGAGACCTCATTGTAGTTTTGATCTGCATTTTCCTAGTTAGTAATGTTGAACATTTTTTCATGTGCCTGTTGGCCATATGTATGTTTTTGGAGAGTTGTCTGTTTAGGTCTTGTGAGTTGTTTGTTTATTTTAATTTGTAAATTTATTTTTAATTGGAGGATAATTACTTTACAATATTGTGTTAATTTCTGCCATATAGCAACATGAATCAGCCATAGGTATACATATGTCCCTCCCACCTCTCACCCACTGCACCCCTTTAGGTTGTCACAGAACCTCAGGTTTGAGCACCCTGCATCATACAGCAAATCCTACTGGCTATCTGTTTTACATATGATAATGTACATGTTTCATGTTTGTTTTTTAATGTTGAGTTTTTTACCTGCTTGTCTATTTTGAATGTTAACCTCTTGTTGATCACATTGTTTGTAAATATTTTTTCCCATTCTGTAGATTGTCTTTTTTTGTTAGTTTCCTTTCCTGGGCAAAAGCTTTAAGTTAGATTAAGTCCCATTTGTTTATTTTTATAAGTATATTCTGATTGACAAATCCAGCTGAATTTCTAGCTGATAACCAGCAACCATCAGGCACATGAGTGAGCAAGCCTTCAGCCCACCAGCCGTCAAGTCAGTCCCAGTCTTTGTGTTGTCCTATTAGATGCTGCATGGAGCTACTCTGCCTGAATCATGCTCAAGTTCAAATTTGTAATGATTTTCAAATGTGTAATGCTCACAGTTAATGATTGTGGATGTTTCAAGCATGTTTTGGCTGATATATAGCAAAGATAACTGACCTAAAAAGGTAAACTCTTTTCCTTTCTTCAAAGTAACATTTTTAAGGAAATAAATATTATTGGAATTATTTCCCAGGAAATTTGACCATGGAAGTCACTTGGTATTTTTGGCATAGGAATAAACTCTTTAGAATGTCTGTGAAAAAAAAATTTTAAGCTCTGTGATAATATATAAATAATGTAAAGCACAAAAATAATTTCAACATTTCTTTATCTCTGACTATGTATATTTCTTGTACTCTCACTGACTATAATAACTGTCAGTTTTCTTATCATCATCATCATTATTATTGTCTTATTTTGTATAGAACAGAGATGAGAAATACAGAAAATCAGTCACCACTCATTAGGCTACATGTATAATGCAGTGGTAGTTGATCTTTTTTATGCTGAGTCCAGGTATAACTTCCAAATTCTCAACACAGCACTTCATTTTGTTACAGATGTTCATGCCAGTGGAATGAACATCTGAGATGAGACCTATATCTATAAAATATCTTATAAATATTTTTAAATTTAACATATGATATCATCTTCATATATAATTTTCTTCCCTTCCCAGTTTGGCCCCCAGACTCTCAAAGCTACCTTGATACCACCATTGCTCTGCTTATTTGAAGATATTTCTTTTATTTTTGAGAGGTCTCTGCTTAACATACACTTTTTTTCCTTTTCTCTTTTTTTAACCTCTCCTGTAGCTTTTTTCTGTGTTAAGTCAAAAGTTACCTAAGTATGTGGAAGAAAATCACTCTCAGATTTCCCTAAGGGGACAATATGGTGAGTAGGAAAAACTATTACAATTTCCTATAAAACATTTTCACTATGGAAAAAAGATGAGAAGTAACTATATGAGTGATGAGGTTATTTGCAAAATTTTATAGTACATTTGAAGAGAATGATTACGTAAGGAAACTGAGGCCTTGCCATGTCCCAGGTGCTGGACCGCTTATGCACTTTAACTTATTTGATTGTCTGAATACACCTACTGGGAGAATATTACTACCCAAATTTTTCCATTCATACAGGTTTATTAATCATTTGTTCTTATTCATCTGTTAATTTATTCTTTTTCTTTTATAAATTATTTGAAGGATTTTATAGCACTGTAATAAAATGGTAATGTGTGAGTTTTTAAATATCAGTAAAAGGAAAAATATTCATTAATCACTCAAGAGCAGGAGAAAAAAATAGAATAAATTTCACACATCAAAAGAGCCCATAGAATTGCTGTCACTTGTTCTAGGTTTCCTGACAAAAGCAGATTATCACAGAGAACTAAAAGTTTCACCACAAATCTTTCCCTAAAAGGGAATTCTTACATGGGGCTTCATGTAGAGCATTTTTTATTAAATGAAATATTGTAAATATCTAAGTGCTATTTTATGTGGCTCTTACTGTCCTGGCATCATCATCATCATCATCATGTGATATAATGTATAATATCCTCAATATCATAATTGCAAGAAATGAAATAATAGATTTCATGTACCACTTGCTTTTAATATCTATCAATAAAAGCCATAAAAAAGCATCCTAGTGAAATTTAGTGTGTTAGGAAAATATGAACCAAGAATATAGTATTCTGATGGATCTGCTTGAATCTAATTAAAACCCAGTATATATGGAGAAGCAGAATGCCTGTTCCTGTAATAATTCTTCCTATGTGAACTTTCATTCAGCCAGGCTTTATACTAGAAGTAATAGAATTTGTTTTAGTCCTCTCTGCTCTTAAAGGGTCTGAAGTGTTAATACTCTATGTGATTGATTTAGGGGTGGAATCTTAAACTTTAGCGATCAAATGAACAGGTGATGGGCTGACATTCTTTTATGAGAATGCAGAGCCTGAAGAGAACACCCTCGTAGATAGCTAGCCTATTACCTCTGCAGGAAGGTAGGCTGAGAAGGGGATACTTCCAGGAAAGTCCAGCATTTTTCAGGTATCAATGCTACATCCATCTCAGGAGAAGAATGTGTAAACAAAACAATTTCCAAATTTTTACAACCTTCAGCACAGCAGAAATTTTCAAGTCATTTCATACTTCATCTTACTTAATTTCTTATTGTGGTCCTAGAAAATTTTCACAAGTATTTGCATTGTCAGATTTGAGAAAAGCTTCCCAGAAAAGTACGATTAATTTATTCATTTTGACTAAAATTTTCAGATGAAATAAATCACCAAGTGATAACTTTTCTGCCATTGAAACTGTTCAAAGCCTCCTTTTTCTTGTAAGTCAGTTCTCATCAACCAGTTTATTGGAATTACTTTCAAGCAAGGGACCTCACCTAGAGGGATTCAGAGTAAGGTTTACTCTACATTTAAAATACATGATCCAAGTTTTTAATCAAATGAATTTTATAAGGAAACATTACTGTGTCCCAACGAGAAAGGGGTTTAAGATTTTTTTTTCATTCAAGACTTTCTAGCACTGAAGAGCTGAAAGTAAAGCAAGCATTGTGGGTATCAGCTAGAGTCTATGCCATGATTTTTTTAAGATGGCAAATAAAAGTAAGGTTTACCTTGCAAATATTCAACATGAAATTTTTAAATTTTGCTAATCAATTGGTGAAAGCCCAATTAAGTACCTAGTAAATTTGCTTTGGTCACATTTTAATGAATGTCATTACAAATATATGTGAATTGTGTCAATACACTTCTATCAAATTTTAGCAAGTGTTAAAATATAATTGTATTCAATGCAAATGTAGGAGTAAGGGAAATATTTAATATGTTTACTTTTACAAAGATTTCTCATTAAGTTATTATGAGATGCAGGGACCCCAGTGAATAGTACTTATTGCTATAACCTGTTCATCTTATTATTATTTTTTCTCCATCAGATGGAAAAAAAACTGATGTTCTGGCTTTGGTGTGGTCCTAGGATCACAACACAATACACAAATGGACAGTGCCCAGTTGTGGAGATAGTTCAAGCAAATAATTTTTACTGTCCTAGGTGACAGTTCATTTGTAACTAACTAAAATTGAGTTCTGTTTTGTGCCTGATTTTTATTCTTCTGAAAAAAATGGAGAGTGCCCTGAGTTACAGTACTGATCCACTTTGAGTGATCTAAGAAGGTCAGTTAAGCCAATGACTGAAAGGTCTACAGACGCTCTTTTCCCATTCTAAAATCAAATGATTTGTGTTTTTATTGCATAAAAGATCTGAATTATTGACAGTCACATTTTGACTACTTCATATTTAGGCTGAGCAGGTAACGATGCATCCTCCCTTTGTGCTGCCTTTATAGATTTGAAGATATTAGGTGCTTTGTTATGGTGCATAGATAGAGCCTCATGAAATAGACTTATGTCTTCTAAAAGCCTGAAGATAGAATAGAATCATATAATACACACTTGAAATCTAGCACAGAGGGGACTAATGCATCACACTCAAAGTTTAGCCATTTATATGAGCAGCAAGTTTTAGTGTAACTTTTTTTACATCAACAAACCTTTGAAACAGGTAGAGGTGGTCCTCTAGTGTGAACGCATACACTACCCCCCTCACATATTCATTCTTCTCATTCTTTCTTTACCTATTTCTCATTCTTTCCTCTACATTCATCTGCCTCTCCCTCTCTCCCTCCCTCCTTTCCTGCTCATAAGACCCAAAAGCTTCAATTTAAAAAGATTTGAAGAATTTACCTGTTTACCATTATCACGTGTCATAAATTGTTTCGACATGTGCACTCACACATGCAGCACATTCAGTCATTTGTTACATCAACTATGTCATTTTCTCATGTATGCCAGGCATTGTGCTAGGCGCAGGGAATAAAGCAAGCAAAACAAACCTGAACTCACCCTATGTTTAGAGGGTTAAGTGATTCACTCTTGTGAGTAAGGAAACAAATTTGGCTGAAAGTACTAAATCTCATGAAAAGATTTAAAATGATTTGCTTGACACTCAGTAAATTAACCAAACAAACAGAATCTAAGTCAGAGTTTTACAACTCTATGGTAGCCTAAGGAACTATGATCGTCTCTAATTAGCAGTGTGGAAAGATTACTGTTCTGAAAGTAGTAAGGTCTTGGTTCTTGGAATGGCTCTGCCATTAATTAGCTGTATCACTTTGAACAAGTCACTTGACATCTGGGCCTCAATTTTTCTCACATATAAAAATGAGAGAAGTAAACTTGTGGGTCTCTAAGATCCTTTTCAGATCTTAAGAGCTTCTGATTATCCAAATGTCAAACTCAACATAAATGAAATCCCTAGTTTTCTATAAGATACAAAGTAACATATATAAAGTAACAGTTTTCCTATATACTTGAAGTTATCTATATAGTATAAATAAAAAAATATAATTCCCCTAGCAACAAAAGTATAAAATTGCTAAAAAGAAACTTGACTGATAATTAAAAATATTTTACTGAGCACTTACTGTGTGCAAATAAGACTATTGCTAGGTAAAGACTAATGCTAGGTAAAAGTCAAGGAGCCTACCTCCATGGAATTTATGTTCTGGTAGGGAAAACAAATAGAAGAGAGTTATTTGTACAGTTAATAAGCCAAACATAGTTTTTATAAATGCAATGAAGGAAAAGAATGGACTAATAAGAGAGCATATATATGTGTGTGTGTGTGTGTGCATATATATATGTAGCACATATAAATATAGCATATATATATACATAAATTATATAGATATAGATATAACATATATAGCCAATGCTAAAGTATTCACTTTTTTGTCCCATTCCATTCAACAACAATTTAACTGTTATTTGCCTGGTACTGAGGAGAGTTTCCCCGAGATGTGATATTTTCAATGGTAAAACTGGGGAAGTCCCAGACAAACCAGGACATTGATCACAGTAGCACCATGGTACATTTTGAAAGCAAAGACCAATGTGAATGAACACATAAGAAGTAAGATGATTGAGGATAACTTGAATGAAGCTGGTAAAGTAGGCAAAGGATAGATGACTTACATCTTTATAAACCATGTTAATTTTAGAGCTTTGCTTGTTTCTCCCAAGTAGAAAACCAACATAGGGCTTGGCATGATTAGAATTCATTCTTAGAAAATCCACCTGCCAGTAGTAAGAATAGTGGATTTGGTGGTTATGTAAAGGTTGTGGTGATAGTGATAAGTTTATCACAAAGCTAATTTTAGAAAGATTAGTGAGATTATCACAGTAATTAAAGTAAAAGATGGTGAAGGGCATAGGGTAATGACAGTAATGATGAGAAGTAGGCATATTAAAATACATGATATATTGAAAGTAAAATTAATGAAATCTAGAATTATGATTGTGGGAAGGTCAAGTTATGATAGAGTAATTGGCATCTAGAGAATCTGAGATAATGGAATATTCTTAGAGAAGTGTCAAGGGTAAAAGTGACCTCAGGCTAATGGAAAAAACTCAGAACCTATAATGGGAGCATTGCATTAAAAACATAGCAGAAAGTTGACTCTTGAAATATAGTACCACAGAAGAGTAAGAAAATACTAAATTGTATTTAGCATATACTGTCACTAAAATAAATGAAAAACATATGCTATCTGAAATAATAGAGAAAGAAAAAAAGAATAAATAAAATGGAGACAGCCCAACATGATAAGAACTATTATGTCATTTAGAGCCTGAAACCTTGCCTTCAAACACAGTTTCTGCCCCATTACTTATTAGATCTAGGATTTTGGTTTGTTATTTAGTTTTACTGTATTGCAAGGTTCCTCATAGATAATAAATAAAAACTAAAATGATGCTAAAATTTTACAAAGATGGTACAGAAGTACAGAAGTACAGGTTAATATTTATTATACAGATTTAAAGGCCCTAATAAAAACTACAAGAATAAATCAATGCATGACACAGCTACAAATTTTTAGCAGTTTGAAATGAAGTTATATCCTAATACCATACCATAAAATATAACTAAATAAATGGGGAGGGGGCTGAATCAAATAAGACTTGATGTTCTTACAAGGGAGTGAGACACCAGGGTTGTATGTGCACAGAGGAAAGGCCATGCAAGGACTTAGCAAGAAGGTGGCCCTCTGCAAGCCAAGGGGAAAGGCCTCAGGAGAAGCTAATCCTACTGGCACCTTGAAGGTCCACTCTCCAGAACTGTTGAGAAAATAAATGCCTGTTGTTAAGCACATGTACCTCCCTTCCCAAAGAAAAAGAAACTATAAAATAAATATGTTAAAATGATTCAAGAAAGAAAATATAGAACCCACAATAGAAGAACATAATAGGGTGAAAAATTATAGGCAGATCATTGGTTCCAGACTTGAAAACTTTACCTGCCCAGCAGACCTTAGCATCAGGAACCACAGATAGCAGAGTCAGTAGTCATTTCACAGAATTTTCTTAAACAGAAAAATTTAAAAGGTAAATTACTAAACAAACAAGCAAACAAGAACGATTGGGTTTTCACTGTGTGGTTCAAACATTGTTAAACATTTTTTACCACCTGTCCATCCCCAGTCCCAGAATAGAAGTGCTTCTGATGGGATGTGTATATTAAGTTTTCATTTAATGTATGCAACCTAAATCTGGAAATGTTTCTGTTTTTTAATATAGAATTTAAAAGCTCTATTCAAAAAAAAAAATCATATTGAAGAGCAGATTGCCAGAAGTAGCCGAGACAACTTTGACTTTGAAGGAAAAAAAGGAAGGATGAGGATTTATGCCACAGACAATAAGATTCTGTATAAAGCTAAAATGGTGTCATCAGTGGAAAGGAATAGAGAGCCCAGAAACATTCCCCACAAACATATGAGAGCTGCATGTGTGTGTGCGTGCATTCATGTGTGTGCTTAGTCGTGTCCAACTCTTTGTGACCATATGTATTGTAGCCTGCCTGGCTCCTCTGTCCATGTGATTTTCCAGGTCAGAATACTGGAGTGGGCCGCCATTTCCTTCTCCATGAGAGCTTGCTATTGCATATAAATGAGGGGATATTTTTTAAAATATATGATATGTAATAGTACTGAAAGAATTGCTTATTCATATGGAAATCTCAGAAATCTTAAATGTAAAAAGTGAAGTTTTAATACTTTTAGAGGAAAATGAATTTTTTCATTTTCTGAAATGTCATTTCAGATCAGTTGGTTGTCAGAAATTAAGAAATCCAACAACACTAGAGATGATAAGAATATAGGGAAATAGGCATGATAAAATATTAATATCTATTACTTTGAATCCTGTAATACTATATTATATCTACATCATATTACAATCTTTGTTTTTAATAGATTTGAAATATTATATTACTTATTACTTTTATTTTAAATTAAAATATCAAGTGAATTCAGTTACATAGAGGTCAATGAAGAGCAGTTTGGTTGAGTGATAAAGTCAGAAGCCAGATTGGAATATACTAGAGAGGACCAGTCATTCCTAAAGGAAATCACCCCTGAATATTCTTTGGAAGGACTGATGCGGAAGCTAAAGTTCCAGTGCTTTGGCCACGTGATGCGAAGAGCTGACTCATTGGAAAGGACCTTGATGCTTGTAAAGATTGAGGGCAGGAGGAGAAGGGGATGATAGAGGATGAGATGGTTGGATGGCATCACCCACCGACTCAATGGACATGAGTTTGAGCAAACTCCAGGAAATAGTGGGTTTCCCATGTAGCACTAGTGGTAAAGAACATGCCTGCCAATGCAGAAGACATAAGAGATGTGGGTTAGTTTCCTGGGTTGGAAAGATTCCCTGGAAGAGGAAATGGCAGCCCACTCCAGTATTCTCGGTTGGAGAATCTCATGGGCAGAGGAGCCTGGCGGACTACAGTCCATAGGGGTTGCAAAAAGTCAGACATGACTGAAGCAACTTAGCACGCACGCACTGGGAGATATGAAGGACAGGGAAGCGTGGCATGCTGCAGTCCATGGGATCGCAAAAAGCGGGACACAACTGAACAACGAGAAAATGAATGGGTGCTGGAGAAACGAGACGGAGTTTAGATAACTTCTTCAGAAAGTTTGTGTTTAAATAGGGGAGTTGAAAGGACAGGGGTCTGGAATGAAAGGTCACAACCTAGACTAATAACTATTAAACTTTGCTAAAAGACAAATGATTTAAACAAATGAAAACACATACTGTGCTGTCAGACAGGAGATTCAATATTGTGAAGATTTCCATTTTCTTCAAAGTAATGCATGCATTGCTTTAGCAGTCATGCTAATCCTAACAGGATTGTGTTGTTCATTTATAGTTTTGGTTTGGAGGAGTTTAGGGCGATTTACCAAAAATGATACTAAAAGTTTATTTAGAAGCAGAGTTTCATGAGTATAGCCAAAAAATTTAAAGTCGTAATGGTGAGGTTGATATGGCTTGATAAATAGTAAAATATATGTGTTACTAGTTTAGGAATCACCAGTCAAATCATTGAAACATGGTAGAGAGTTCAGAAAGAGATCAAATTACATGTGAATATTTATAATATATAATAAATCAATTTTTTTATTTTTTCCTTATCCATATGTTTATATCACATAAACGCATTTTTATTCTGCTTTTTGTGTCCACTTTCCTTCCTTTCAGAAGGACTTTCCCAAGATAATTTTATTTAGCTTAATTTTATTCGCTGTATTTTTGTTTAGAAACACAACATTAGCCACTTACCTAGATGAATATATATTCATATTATTGCTTTTGTTAAAATAATGCTTAATGAATATCTTCATGTTTTTTTAAAATTTTCAGCTTCTTTGACTTACATTGTAAGAAGTAGAATTACTATATCAAAGAGTATAAATTATTTTTGGTTCTTAAAATATACTGCTGTGTTTCCCTCTGTGAAACCATAGCTGGGGAAGCAGTGAACATCATCTCCCATTTCAAACATTTTATTTCAGGTCTTTTTTTTTTTTTCCCCTAACCAGAATGATTGTATTATTTATTTTGCTTTGCTCTTGGAAAGGAGTCCAGCTTCCATTCTCAGTGTTGCACGTTTATGTCTCATAAACCTTCAGCCAGATTGTTTCAGCCATCTTCAGCCTACTGATGCCTTTGAAATGCCACCTATTATATACATATTAAGTGATAATGCATACCTGTTTGATCAATACAATAAACAACAGCAACAAAAAACTGAGTAGAAAATAACTTCATCTTCATCATTAAAGAGACAGAACTACCATTTCTGGGAAACAGTACTAGGGAAAAGCAGAGACTTTTCTGGAGTCAGATAATCTGGCCATGAATACTGGCTTTATTGCTTAGAAACTGTGTAACCCCAAGTGCTGTGTTAAATCTTATTGTGTACTTCAGTTTTCTTAACTGGTAAGTTAAGAAATAAAAACTATATAGCATTTTTATATGAGTATAAAAACCATGTAGGAATCTTGTGAGCACTGAATGAATTAGTATTACATATTAAACATTTAGAAAGATACCTGACATATTAAGGGATCAATAAAATGTTGAATTGGCACCTAGCATTTATTCTAATATTTTTGTAGCCTCCTTTTCTATACAGCAAAATACTGGATAGCAGAAACTTAGGTGTTCTAGAATTCTTTGTGTCTAAGACTCCAGATATGGGTTAGGTTCCACCAGTTAAATCTATCCATGTAGGATTTTCAAAGTGAAAGTGGTATGGAGGTAGTCTTTCTGCAGCTACAGTTGTGGAGACCTGGAGTACTTCTTCATTGTTCCAGTGTTCCCGTGTGTCAAGTCACTACCTTTGTGCAAACTGAGAGGCGGGTGTGGTGGTAGCTTCCTGAATTGCAGCTCTACTAAGTTTTTCTTGAACTTCACAGTTGAAGAGCAAACCTCCTAATTTCTCACCATCCTGCCTGTGGTAGAGGGGAGGTGTTGATTTCGGGATCATCCTTGGAAGCCTAACCCAGAGTCCATGCTTTCAGCCATTCCAGCAGTTGTATAAGTTTCCCATATAAAATTCATTTGCTTCAAGTCTAGAAAAATCTATTTCATGCAACTGTGATGATAATGGTGGTGATAGCCACAGTGGTAGTAGCAGTAATAATGTAGAGTAGAAATTACTGTTATTGAGACTTTTGCATTATACATCTTTCCAAAATGGAAAAAGTTTAAAACCTGAGATGCCAGTCGTTTGTAATTGATCCTGGCACCTTTCCACTCTGAACCTAGAGAAGCAACAGAAGGGTTAAACTCAGAACCCAAGTCAGCCACTACCATTAAACTGGATCCGGTTGGCCAGTTTTGGTTTATGTCTGTGTTTTTCTGTGGAACTTAGCTTCTTTCTAGCTTCATATTATGTATTATACCTAATACATATGTTTTTTCTTTTTTAAAAAAACTTTTTATTTTGTATTGGGGTGTAGCCGATTAGCAAACAATGTTGTGACCGTTTCAGCTGAACGATGGAGTGACTCAGCCATATATATACATGTCTCCATTCTCCTCCAAACTCCCCTCCCATCCAGGCTGCCACCTAACGCAGAGCAGAGTTCCATGAGCTGTACAGCGGGTCCTTGTTGGTTGTCCATTTTAAGTATAGTAGTGTGTGCACGTCCATCCCCAAATCCCTATATAGTCCCTTCCTGCCGGCCTCCTGTCCACCCCCAGCAACCTTAGGCTCGTTCTGAAAGTCTGAGAGTCTGTTTCTGTTTTGTAAGTACGTTCATTTGTATCAGTTCTTTTTAGATTCTGTACATAAGGGATGTCACACAATATTTCTCCTTGTCTGTCTGACTTGCCTCACTCAGTATAACACTCTCTGGGTCCATCCATGTTGCTGCATTGGCCTTATTTCATTCTTTCTAATGGTTGAGTAATATTATATGTGCCACATCTTCTTTATCCATTCCTCTGTCCATGGATATTTAGAAGATTCCATGTCTTGGCTGTTGTGAAGAGTGCCGCAGTTAACACTGGGATGCGTGTGTCCTTTTGGGACATACTTTCCTAATGTATGTTATTGGTTAGGGTGTATACTAACATTAGAGAAAGCAAAGGCACAGGATGGCAAGGGGACTGATGTTCAGACCAGTGTGAAGTCATTGGAACCATTCAGAAAAAATTAAATTCTGCTTTGGTTTAACCAGTATTTCTTTGACATTTATCGTTCAGCAGTTGGTCGGCACTGGTGAGATATAGATGTGAATAAGATACATCTCAGATTCACATTACAGAGGGAAGACAGACCTATGCATAAATAAATTGTATTCTGTACTAGAGTATAAGCAACTTGACCAGTGTCTTGTTCACTGTTGTAACTTTACTACCTACCACAGTATATGGTATATAGTTGCACTCAGTCGGTTCAATTAAGTCACTCAGTCATGTCCAACTCTTTGAGACCCCATGGACTGCAGCACGCCAGGCCTCCCTATCCATCACCAACTCCCAGAGCCTACTCAAGCTCATGTTCATTGAGTCACTGATGCCATCCAATCATCTCATCCTCTGTCATCCCCTTCTCCTTTCACATTCAGTATTTCCCAGCATCAAGGTCTTTTCAAATGACTCAGTTCTTCACATCAGGTGACCAAAGAATTGGAGTTTCAGCTTCAGCATCAGTCCTTCCAATGAATATTCAGGACTGATTACCTTTAGGATGGACTGGTTGGATCTCCTTGCAGTCCAAGGGATTCTCAAGAGGCTTCTGCAACACCACAGTTCAAAAGCATCAATTATTCAGCACTCAGCTTTCTTTATACTCCAACTCTCACATCCATACATGACTACTGGAAAAACCATAGCTTAGACTAGATAGACCTGTTTTGGTAAAGTAATGTCTCTGGTTTTTAATATGCTTTCTACATTGCTCATAACTTTTCTTCCAAGGAGTAAGTGTCTTTTAATTTCATGGCTGTAGTCACCATCTACAGTGATTTTGGAACCCAAGAAAACAGAGTTTCTCAGTTTCTATTGTTTCCCCATCTATTTCCCATGAAGTGATGGGACCAGATGCCATGATCTTAGTTTTCTGAATGTTGAGTTTCAAGCCAACTTTTTTACTCTCTTCTTTTATTTTCATCAAGAGGCTCTTTAGTTCCCCTTCACTTTCTGCCATAACGGTTGTATCATCTGCATATCTGAGGTTATTGATATTTCTCCTAGGAAAATGATTCTAGCTTGTGCTTCATCCAGCCCAGTGTTTCTCATGATGTACATATAAATTAAATAAGCAGGGAGACAATATACAGCATTTACGTACTCCTTTCCCTATTTGTAACCAGTCTTGTTCCATGTCCAGTTCTGACTGTTGCTTCCTGACCTACACACAGATTTCTCAAGAGGCAGGTCAGGTGGTCTGGTATTCCCGTCTCTTTCAGAATTTTCCACAGTTGGTTGTGATCCACACAGTGAAAGGCTTTGGCATAGTCAATAAAGCAGAAGTAGATGTTTTTCTGGAACTCTCTTGCTTTTTCGATGATCCAGCGGATGTTGGCAATTTGATCTCTGGTTCCTCTGCCTTTTCTAAATCCAGCTTCAACATCTGGAAGTTCATGGTTCATGTACTGTTGAAGCCTGGCTTGGAGAATTTTGAGCATTACTTTACTAGCATGTGAGATGAGTGCAATTGTGTGGTATTTTAGCATTCTTTGGCATTGCCTTTCTTTGGGATTGGAATGAAAACGGACCTTTTGCAGTCCTGTGGCCACTGCTGAGTTTTCCAAATTTGCTGGCATACTGAGGGCAGCACTTTCACAGCATCATCTTTTAGAATTTGAAATAGCTCAACAGGAATTCCATCACCTCCACTAGCTTTGTTCGTAGTGATGCTTCCTAAGGCCCACTTGACTTCGCATTCCAGGATGTCTGGCTCTAGATGAGTGACCATACCATCGTGATTATCTGGGTTGTGAAGATCTTTTTTGTACAGTTCTGTGTATTCTTGCCACCTCTTCTTAATATCTTCTGCTTCTGTTAGGTCCAAACCACTTCTATCCTTTATTGAACCCATCTTTGCATGAAATGTTCCCTTGGTATCTGTAATTTTCTTGAAGAGATCTCTGGTCTTTCCCATTGTGTTGTTTTCCTCTATTTCTTTGCACTGATCACTAAGGAAGGCTTTCTCATTTCTCCTTGCTGTTCTTTGGAACTCTGTGTTCAAATGGGTATATCTTTCCTTTTCTCCTTTGCTTTTGGCTTCTCTCCTTTTCACAGCTGTGTCAGGCCTCCTTAGACAGCCATTTTGCTCTTTTGCATTTCTTTTTCTTGGGGATGGTCTTGATCCCTGCCTCCTGTACAATGTCACGAACCTCCATCCATAATTCTTCAGGGACTCTGTCTATCAGATCTAATCCCTTGAATCTATATTTTAACTTCCACTGTATAATTGTAAGGGATTTGATTTAGGTCATGTCTGAATGGTCCAGTGGTTTTTCTTACTTTCTTCAATTTCTGTCTGAATTTGGCAATTAGGAGTTCATGATCTGAGCCACAGTCAGCTCCCCGTCTTGTTTTTGCTTACCGTACAGAGCTTTTCCATCTTTGGCTGCAAAGAATATAATCAGTCTGATATTGGTATTGACCATCTGGTGATGTCCATGTGTAGAGTCTTTTCTTGTGTTGTTGGAAGAGAGTGTTTGTATGACCAGTTCATTCTCTTGGCAGAACTCTATGAGCCTTTGCCTTTCTTCATTCTGTACTCCAAGGCCAAACACCTGTTACTCCAGGTGTTTCCCAACTTCCTAGTTCTGCATTCCAGTCCCCTATAATGAAAAGGACATATTTTCGGGATGTTCTAGAAGGTCTTGTAGGTCTTCATAGAACCATTCAACTTCAGCTTCTTTAGCAATTCTGGTTGGGGCATAGGCTTGGATTACTGTGGTATTGAATGGCTTGCCTTGGAGATGAACAGAGATCATTCGGTTGTTTTTGAGATTGCATCCGAGTACTACATCTTGGACTCTTTTATTGACTGATAGGGCTACTCATTTCTTCTGAGGGATTCTTGCCCACAGTAGTAGATATAATGGTCATCTGAGTTCAGTTCACCCATTCCAGTCCATTTTAGTCGCTAATTCCTAAAATGTCGACATTCACTCTTGCCATCTCCTGTTTGACCACTTCCAATTTGCCTTGATTCATGGACCTAACATTCCAGGTTCCTATGCAGTGTTGCTCTCTGCAGTATCGGACTTTGCTTCTATCACCAGTCCCATTCACAACTGGGTGTTGTTTTTGCTTTGGCTCCATCTCTTCATCTTTCTGGAGTTATTTCTCCACTGATCTCCTGTAGTATATTGGGCACCTACCAACCTGGGGAGTTCATCTTTCAGTGTCCTATCTTTTTGCCTTCTCATACTGTTCATGGGGTTCTCAAGGCAAGAATACAGAAGCGGTTTGCCAGTCCCTTCTCTAGTGCACTCAATAGACATATTTTAAATAAATAAGACATTTAAATAATAATTTTAGATTCAGTGTGGACAGAGCAGTCATAGTTCACCTGAGAAAGTTAGGAAGACCTTTTGTTGATAATAATATTAAAATGGCTCCATAATGAAATAGTTTGAGACTCATCATTTTGTATCTCCCTCATAGACATAATACACGTTATCATATTATAGATTTTGATGAGTTCTGCAGTAAAGAAATAGTTTAATTTTGCCCAACCAAATGTTTTCCAGATATATTTAACTATAGAACCCTTTTAGTACCTCGTCAGGATCAGAGTTTGGGAACTGCTGTAGCAGTTACTTCTTAAGGCTGATGTTTAATAAAGATCATTTTATGCTAGAACATTTTGACTTTGATAATAGTAATTAAAATCTTTATGTCGTGAGATTGGTATTATGAGTAAATATTTAAACAAATTGCAGATAAATCTGCACAAAAACTATTGCTAACAGAGCATTTCTTTAGTGTCTAGGTTAGCAACTAATAGCATTTTTCTAGATTATAAAAGGCAGGACACTCCAAAGAACAAAGCATTTTAAACAATCCAGTTTTTCTTTTTATTAAAAAATACAACTATTTGTAGCTTTTAAAATGGAAATGTATTGTTTTAAGTTTTCTTTACTTAGTTTTTTTGCTTGTTTCTTTTATTTCAGTAAATTTCTCTATCAGCTTTCTTCCTCATATAACTAAAAGGTCTAATACACCTCTTCTAACTAAGACATTTGTAGTATTTTTTTAAATGTCGGCTTTTAAAATTTCAAATGAAATATTTTTTATCTAAATTGGCTCTATATAAGTCCATTTAGAACGGGAAAATCTGCTCAATTCTAATGTAGATAAAATCGGCTTTAAAAATACTGCTTAATGCTGAGAATTTTTATGTTATGTATTAATTTTCCCTTATATATTCATGTGTTATTAGCCTTAGTAAATTGTTTTGCTTCTGAAACATATATTAGATGACTAAAAATAACATCACAAAACATGTTTGTTATATTCTTAATTGTTTTGACCATAGAATTAATTTTAAAGTCAAAGGGGGCATTGCTTTTTCATCATTTCCAGTTCAGAATATTCAGCATGTCACAGATGTTCATGAATAATGTCCATTTAAAACTGTTGGCAAAGAGTGCTGGTGAGTTGGCTAGATGAATTAAATGTTGGGGGGATCTGACAGGCAGCACGCTGCTTTGTGATCATTCCAAAGTTCTAATAATCTCCCTCACCTTCTCTGCCTGCCACTAATGAAAGAGAATAGGTGATTGCACCTCCGGCTATGTTCTGCGCCTAATGACTCCTCCAAAGGCAGATTTATGAAGAAAAAATTAACTTTGAATGAGGATTGAATTGGCCCTGACAGTCTGATAGACTGTGACACAGATTCTGTGGCAAAACAGACGTAGCCCTAATTGATTATCAATATTTTAAGCAAAGTGATGAAAATAAGCATTAAGTGATGAGAAAGGCAGTCTTAATACAGCAGGCAGTAACCAGGACATAAGAGAGTCTTAGGGGAGGTTTGCTCTGATTGCTATTACTGAATTTTGTCTGTCAATTTTTACCTTTGCTTCCCAGCAGCCATTGTCCCTCCTTGGTGTACTTTTTTTTTTCCTTAAAGATCTATGACTAGAATGTTAATCTTTCTAAAAACACGGACAAAGCTATCTGCAGTCCCTTCCTCTAGAGAAGTTTGTTTAATATTTAACTCATTTTGAATTGAGATTAGCTTTCATAGTTTTGCAGACCTGAGGCTTTTCATGATGATTTTAGATTGACACAATTTTTTTTCACATACTGTTTCTAGATTTGTTGTTATTATCCATAAAATATATACTAGCCTAAAATATTACATATCACATATTTCATAATACCAAACATTATATACTTTTCACATCAGTGACTGAACAGTGACTTTAGCCTTAATCTTGGGAATAAGATAAAAACATTTCCCTAGAAATAATACACAAACCCACACACAAAATTAGAGACTCTGTATTATATATGCTGTATAGTATAGTGCGTGCTCTGTCACATCCGACGCTTTGTGACCCCGTGGACTGTAGCCCGCCAGGCTCCTCTGTCCATGCGATTCTCCAGGCAAGAATGCTGGAGTGGGTCGCCATTTCCTCCTCCAGGGGATCTTCCCGACCCAGGGACTGAACCCAGGTCTCCTGCATTGCAGGTGGATTCTATACCGTTGAGCCACTCGGGAAGCTCATATACGTTATGGTTACTTACAAAACGTATTTTCAACTAACAGCAAAAAGATCCAACCTGGGTAAATTAATACGTCCAAATGCATGCATGCTAAATCGCTTCAGTCATGTCCAACTCTGGGATCCTATGGCCGTAAGATGTAGGACAGGCTTCTCTGTCCATGGAATTCTCCAAGCAAGAATACTAGAGTTGGTTGCCATGCCCTCCTTCAGGGAGTCTTCCCCATCCAGGTATGGAACACACAGCTCCTGCAGATTCTTTACTGCTGAGCCGCCAAAGAAGCTATGTCCAAATGGTTCTTCCCAAATTAATTTAATAACTTGAAATTATATACCCTTATTCTTACAGGTTATATTTAGTCCCCTATATTAGAAGCAAGGAAGAAAAACCACACATTAAAATCCGTGCTAGTTTAATTCAGTATTAAAATTGATGAGCCAAGAAATAGTGTATGACATACATAATGATATGTTTGTTTACAATTAAATAGGTTTTAGATAAATTAGCTTATTTAGCACAGAAGCTGTACATATTTTTCCATGTTAAAATACCCTCTTATTATTAGTCATCAGTATTCATATTGTTTTGTGAAATTAATTTCAGCTGGAAATTGTGTAATTATTGAAAACTTTATATAGGAGCCTCCAAGTTAACTCTGGGAAACTTTAAAGGAGACATGTAATGTTTTCCAAAGGTCTCTTAGGTAACTTACTGTAAATAAGATGAAGATAAAACAAAGATGCTACTGTGCAGGGCTTCTCAGTCTTTCTCATGCCATGACATGCAAAAGGATAATATTTGCTTGACACAAGAGGTTGAACACTTCTATCCAGAGGCTACTGGCTGTGAAACTCCAGCCACTTCAGACCCTGCCTTGAGAGCTAAGAGGATC
Organism: Odocoileus virginianus; assembly: GCF_023699985.2. Lineage (NCBI taxonomy): Eukaryota > Metazoa > Chordata > Mammalia > Artiodactyla > Cervidae > Odocoileus > Odocoileus virginianus. The sequence continues at coordinate 48,775,786 of NC_069677.1, read as the reverse complement.
GGTATTTTAGCACACCTGTAACCTATTTGTGGCTCAGTGATTGAGAAACTCTGAATGTATCACAGTTGTAGCATTACCATTATAAAATCTAGATTTAATAGTCACAGTTTGAAAATTAAATGTCTAAAATCTATCAAAATATTTTAAAAATATTCTAAAAATTGGGCTTCCCAGATGGCTCATTGGTAAAGAATCCTCCTGCCAAGCAGTAGACACTGTTTCAATCCTTGTTTCAGGAAGATCTCCTGGAAAAGGAAATGGCAACCCACTCCAGTATTCTTGCCTGGGAAATCCTTTGGATAGAGGAACCTGGCAGACTACAGTCTGTGGCGTCACAAAAGACTTAGCAGCTAAACAACAACATTCTAAAAATTACCCTCTCCTAAAAGAGAAGAACAAATATATCTCTAGATACAGTTTTTGCTAGATGAATTAATGATCTTAAAATGCTTAACTGTTGACTCTGATATCTGTTAAAATTACTCAGAATTTGATTTTTGGTTTGACCCTATTATAGCAAAATATACATTTAAACTTTATTCTTAGGAAAATGTTAGTTATCTCTTGGCAAAATATATTGTCACTCATTTTTAGAGTGTCTAGAATGATCTTCTTGAAAACTGAAAGGACCTTAAAACTAGGCAAATCCAACTCTGTCAGCTGACTGGGAAAATTCAGCCCAGGTCACAAATTCGATCATTGCTAAGCTAGAATTAGAATCTAATTCTTCTGATTCCTGGATTGTTCCTTTTTAACTCTACTGTAGGATGCTTAAAAATCTCAATATGAAAACCTTTAACATGTTGTATATTATAAAATTATATATTATGCTTTCACAGCTGTAAGATGTAATTTGTTAGCAGTTTTCACTTTTAAGCTACATATACTTCTGGCCAGGGTTTTAATAAAGCAGTGCCATGTTATTTCCCTAAAAGCCTGACACTGTTTCAGTGTTCAAAATAGCCAATAAAAAACAAAACAATATTATAAAAATTAAAAATAAATATGTACTGAACTTTCCTTACACTGAAAATTATTTTATTATTATAAACTAGTACAACTCTAGTAAAGATAAAAAATGTAGTTTAGATAAGAATTCTGCAGACACTGATGTTGAGTACTTTGTCCTGTCATTCAGTTTGTTAACATTCCAACAGACTGTAGAAGCAGAAAGAAAAATTATTCTTGTTGCGCCACCTAGCGACATTCAAGTGCTGTTTGTGTTTGATTTTTTTTTTTTTTGAAAAGGAAATGGCAAGGCACTCCAGTATGAGCTATAGTATATTTAATTTGCAGTAGGCTTCTACACTCAGTTCTGGTTTTTTATTCCTGTAATTTTCTCATAATAAATTCACAGAGAATAAGAATCCACAAATATAAGTCCACAAAGATTGGTTTATTAATCATATTTTGTTTTACAAAGTTTTCTAGACAAATAGTATTAGTAAAAACAAGTATTTCTGTTCACTTCATCTCTGAAACTGTTACCTTGAACAAAATACAATAAATGAGCAAAGTTTTTAAAACTATGCTCTTCTACTTGTAAACTTAAGATATTACAAGATAACAGTATGTTCTACAGAAAAGTTCAAAGTATTGAAAATAGTATGAAATCAGAATGACTATTTTGTATAAGACTTTTAAATGTCTCAGGCTTACTTAACCATTTATGATAAAATATATCAATGTTTTTCTTTAATGAAATTATACTTTATCATAAATCAAAAATATTTGGAAAATTTATATGCTTGCAGCAAAATTATATTGTTATCTGTAAAAATGCTAGGCCTACTGATGTGTGGTGTAAAATAATGCCTTGTTAAAACGTCTGTTTTTTAAAGTTGTGTTTCAAGGATATGAAGTAAAAACTCTTGGTTTTATGTTTGTTTGTTTTCTAACACTACAAATGCACTCAGGTGCTTCACTTGTATGTGTTAATTTTTAATAGTGTTACTAAATTAATAGTATTATTTAATTCTAAGGCCACATTGGTACAACTTAAAATAAGAATCCTGTTGCCAATGTCATTGTTTTATGTTGATGATATAATAAGAAGTACCTAATATTAGAAATCAAAGGAAATAATTAATGGGGAAAAATTTCCCTAAATATCTAAATTTGTTGTATTTGAAGTAGTATAGGATTTTAATGGCTGTTTACTGTCATTGCAAAGATGTTTTATTTGATTTGATATTTGATTACTGTGAACATTCAAAATTCATAATGATTGCTCTTCAGTATGTGTTATACAGGGAAACTTCTAAAGCATATAAGCCTAAATATTGAATCATATCCTAAATGAATTTTTTGGTAAGAGAAGGATTCACTCTTAATTTGTAGCTTGTTTATGTATATGTATGTAGACATAAATAAGCATATATTAAATTCATATACTTTTGAAATTAGAATTTTTGAAGTTGTGCCACATTTTATACTTGAGATAATAATATTCATATTGCTAGAATGAAATATGCTAATTAATGTGGTTTTCTGAGACACTGTTAAAACTCTTAAATATCCATTTTTGTCATAGATGTTCATAAAATATTTAAGTGACATGAACAGAATTAAAATTTTAATACATTGCTATTCCTCAGAGTCATTATTTTACACATTAATTTTCAGTTTAGTTTAATAAACAGCAATTTAGGTACTAACAATCTATGCCTTAGACTACACTATACTGAAATCAGTAATATATCTGACTTCAAGGAGTTGGCTGTCTAACGTAGAAGAAAGACACGTGTCCAGCTGGCTGTGCTTGCAGAAATGAATGCAGTCCTTTCAGACCTAAGAGGAGGAATTAGTATTAGCTAGGTTAAGAGTCTGACGGGGAATGGAGGAAGTCACAAGACAGTTGAACAATTTGTATTTTAGAATACTGTGAATGTAAAGCAAATATACAGCTAAATTAGTAGGAGAGGACAGAATGTATCTAAGAACATTAAATATACACACATATATGTACATATTCTCTTTTTCAGTTTTAATAGACCCATTTTATATCCTATACAATTTCTCAGAAATATCAAATAAACCACATCACATGTACTTAATGCATATTTCTTTAAATGAGATTTTGTGACAAAGAAAGGATTTACTTTCTGAAAACTTGTAAAGTGGTTAAAAATGTATGAATTACATCATGAATATACATCATGAACCTTAGTTTTCAGGTGAACTGACTGAGGCACGGAGAAGCTAAGATGCGTGTCTTGGTCTCATAGCTAGTAAGTGAGTAGAGCCAGAATGCAGACGCAGTCTGGCTTCAGAATCCGTCCCTATACCCGTCTGCTGGACACCTCCCAGCACTCACTATGTCCTGGTTTCAGCCGTTTCACTAACAGATAATGGTGTTGAAGATATCATATTCTAATAAACGTCTTTCAGCCTTTTAACATATCTAAAAGCTTTTGGTTGGGAATCTGATGCAATATATTATTATGCCAGATTCTTAGAGTAGTGTGTTGTTATATGTAACCAGACATCAGTATAAATACTTGCTATTTTGAAGCTATAAATGACTTTAGCTATTGTAGCTCATTGTCTTACCACTGTTTACTTTTTTGAAGAATTGAAAATAGTCTGACAAAAGTTTAGTAAACATTCATTGGCACTGAACTGAATTTTGAGGATGCTAAGGTGAATAAGAAACAAATTCATTAAACACATGATTACAGTATAATGTGATTAATGCCAAAATAGAGGTACTACCAGAGCAACTAACTCAGTCTATTGTTAGGAAGGGATTCTTGTAAAATGTAGCATTTAAAAAGTGAGTAAAACAACCCTCCAAGCCTAGGGTACCAAAAAAAAAAACCAACAGCAACAACCCACAGAATTGTAAGAGTGTGATATATTTAACGAATTGAATAAGTTCTTATTGTTTGGAGAAAAAGCATATGGGATGAAGTGGTGGCTGACTGGGAAATAAAGACTGGGACCACTTAGTGAAGGGTGCTGTAGGTCATACTAAGGAAAATGAGGTTTTCTGACCATTTTTTGAGAGCACATTCTAGGGAAGATGATAGCTTCCACTGAGCCTACGTTACAGGCTTTTCCACATCAGATGCCCTCAGAAAAGTGGTCTGAATGTCCTTGCTTGGCTTCCGGTCCTCAGAGCATCTGAGACAAGGAAAATCAACTGGTCAACAAACCAAAAATTTTCAAGACTTAAGTTTTTCATCATTCAGCCACTCTCTGTAACTCTCTCAATTTCTGTGCTTCTCTAAATCGGGTATGAGGTATATTTTCATCTCTTGGTTTCTTGGCAGTCTTCATTAAGTCATATATTTATTGAGCATCTACTGTATAGCAGTATATTGAGTACTGTGGGTCAAGTAATGAACTAGAGAAGGAAAGTCCATTCAAAATATTTTTGAAGATCTACAATCTTAGAAATAACAGAATAAAAAGAAGAAAATTTCCCCATAGGTTGTCCACATGGCAGTTCTTTCATGTCTTCTCTAAACAAAAGAGAAGGATTGGTAATATTATCTATATCTTGCTGATGGGATTTCTCAAGCACTTCTTCAAATTTACTTAATAAGACAGTGGTTTCATTGGCATAAGAATGTGGCTTCTTGAATCCTGATTCAGCAATCTTCACTGGGATGCTTCGATCTTTCGGTAAAGATAAGCTTTCCATTTATAGATTATTTTGCTTTGATTCCTGTGTTTACTTCATTAAGTTGTTAAGTGCCTTCCTCAGAATACACTGTGTTGGTAAGTGATTTGCATCAAGTTAGTACATCTGGTTTGTGTGCATCTGATAACATAGTCTCAAAATATATAAAGCAAATATTGGCACAATTACAAAGATAAACTTTGAACCTTGCCATCATTGATAGGAGATAAACTTAACGAAACAGCAACAAACTAATAGATTTGCTTGCTCTAATAAACCCATATGAGACTTCAAGAGTTAGGAAATATGTTTTTTTTCAAGTGCTGATTAAACATTTATAAAATTGACCATATATGAGTTAGGAACATAAACCTAAACATGTATCAAAAATTTTCATATATGTTACATTCTTTGATGAGAAAGAAATTAAATTAGACCTGAGTATAAATAACACCAAATAGCATGCAATTTTAAAAGCATTATTTTAAGTAATTCTTAGGTCGACCAAAAAAAAAAAATTACATTTGGGATAAAATGAATTTAAAATTTTCTAAATAAAAATTAATAATATATTGAGACTTGTTTAAATGTAAAAAATCTCAGGCTAGGAATCTGTTTTAACAACTTTTCAAGTGATGCTTATACATGCTAAAGTTTCTCACTACCTTAAATAAAATTGCAGTAATTTAACAACACCCTTACGGCAGAAAGCGAAGAAGAGCTAAAGAGCCTCTTGAATAAAGTGAAAGAGGAGAGTGAAAAGGTTGGCTTAAAACTCAGCATTCAGAAAAATAAGATCATGGCATCTGGTCCCATAACTTCATGGCAAATAGATGGAGAAACAGTGACAAACTTTATTTTGGGGGGCTCCAAAATCACTGCAGATGGTGACTGCAGCCATGAAATTAAAAGACACTCCTTGGAAGAAAAGCTATGACCAACCTAGGCAGCATATTAAAAGTATAGACATTACTTTACCAACAAACCTATGTCTAGTCAAAGCTATGGTTTTTCCAGTAGTCATGTATGGATGTGAGAGTTGGACTATAAAAAAAAGCTGAGTGCCAAAGAATTGATGTTTTTGAACTGTTGTATTGGAGAAAATTCTTGAGGGTCCCTCAGACTGCAGGGAGATCCAACCAGTCCATCCTAAAGGAAATCAATCCTAAATATTCATTGGAAGGACTGATGGTGAAACTCCAGTACTTTGGCCACCTGTTGTGAAGAACCGACTCATTGGAAAAAACTCTGATGCTGGGAAAGATTGAAGACAGGAGGAAAAGGGGACGACAGAGGATGAGATGGTTGGATGTCAATTCCAACACAATGGACATGAGTTTAAGTCGGCTGCAGGGGTTGATGATGGACAGGGAAGCCTCGCGTGCTGCAGTCCATGGGGTTGCAAAGAGTTGGACACGACTGAGCGACTGAACTGAATGCCTACTTGAAAATGCATGCATGCGTGCTCTGTTGCCTCAGTCATGTCCGACTCTTTGCAACCCTATAGACTACAGCCCACCAGGCTCCTCTGTCCATGGGATTCTCCAGGCAACAATGCTGGGGTGGGTTTCCATGCCCTCCTCCAAGGGATCTTCCTGACCCCAGGGATCAAACCCAAATCTCTTATATCTCCTGCCTTGGCAGAGGGATTCTTTACCACTAGCGTCACCTGGGAAGCTGCCTAATTGAAAATATCTAGCAACAACAAAAAAATATCTAGGAAAAAAAAATCAGAGAAGGCAATGGCACCCCATTCCAGTACTCTTGCCTGGAGAATCCCATGGATGGAGGAGCCTGGTGGGCTGTGGTCCATGGGGTCGAGAAGAGTCGGACACGACTGAGCGACTTCACTTTTTTTCACTAGCAACAAAATAAAGGTTGTTAAATACTGATAATGACCAATACTGAGACTAGAAAGTCACTATTAGTCTCTGTTTTTAAATGCAGCATTCCAGTTTTGGAAGACAAATTCTCACCATCATAGACTGATAAAATGGCTCTAACTAAGATCTTCATTATAAAATTTTTTTAATTCTGCTTTTATATTGTAATATTGTTGAAAGTATTTCTCTTGCTTCAATACTGCCATGTAGAATTGAAATAAGAGAAGATTTTTCAAAAGAGGTACTATATTTCCATTTTCCTGAATATATGAATTTCTTCCATTTTATGTATGTATTTTATTTTATTATCTATAAACTATGTAGGTATAATGTGTTTTATCAAAATATAAAGAATGCTGAAAACCTTTATGTTTTTATATATAGTTTGCTTTATTAATGAAGTACATCAACTTGCTAGTAGAAATTTGCCTATAATAGAAAGAAATGCTTCTGAAGTTTCTTTTATACATCTTAAATTTCTTATATGATTTTTACATTTCTCATTCACACCTAATCCAGGAAATTTCTGACCTATTACTTATGTGATCTTCAATTTGTTTATAGTCCCTTGTTTCTGTTTGGGACTGAATTTAGTTGACTGAATATTGGTATAGATCATGACTGTAATTTTTAAGGGATATGGTTTTCTTTCCTTATTTCTTCTATCTTAAACTGTGCTGCTGTTGTTTAATTCACCTATCATGTGAGAGAAAAGAATATGCCTCTTCATTAATAGGCTGATAAAGATTATGCATTGGTCCAGTTTACAGTTCACCCTGGAGAGTAAATGCAAGAGTTTCATTATGTGCCTCATTTCATAGATCTGGGGAGTAGAAATCTCAGAGGCTGTTCCAAAACCAGGTCACACCTCCAGGGTGCTTCCAACAAAGTTTGTCACCCAACAAAATCTGTTTTATTAATTCTGAATTGAACTTGTGGTATTCTTTAGCATTATAGGGGCTCCTCAATTAGTAGTGCAGCCATACAACCCCCTCTATCAGAATATGGTTTATAAAAGTGCATTTAAAACATGCTTTTAACAGGATAAATCAGGACATGGCATAAAACTCCTTTGGGGAAAATTTGTGGACTGGGCAGTGATAGTGTGCATTTTATCAGAGATGTTAGCATTTTTAGTATAGAGATGTATGTATTACAGCACTGAAATCCAGCTTTTGCCCTCACACTTAAATGATGAGTCTCTCAAGTTGAGGCAACCAAAATCATGGCATGCACTTAAATATTGAGCATTTCGTATTCCTGAAAGAAAACAGTCAACTTCAAAATATTTATTAATAGTACAGCAATTTCACCCTAAATTATTTGCTTTCATACTTTTGTACAATTTCATTGCATTCTGACTTAATAATTTAACTAAAAAAGAACAAGACTATCCTTTATTAAGCAGCACTAGTAGGATTAGATTTGTTTTAGATTAAGTTATTTCCATACTGTTTTTACAAAGTCATTATAGTGTAATGAAAAGAAGAACATACAGACATGTTTTAATTCTTGACTCACCTATTTATCAGGATTGTAACCTTTAGCAACTTATTCAGCCTCTTTGGAACTTTTTGAGAATTCTGTGAAATAGCTATATCTGAAAATACTTAGCATAGTGTCTGACACAGGGTAGGCTTGCCTAAGTTTTTGTTTCCCTTAAGAATTGAAGCCATGAAAACAAGTGATATAAATGAAAATATATATAATTCTATTTTAAAAAAACACCCTTTGTAATGTAAGAGTAAAGTAAAAATTAGGAAAAGAAATAATGGCATTATTTTTTTGATATGAAAACTATTGCATCTCATCATTGATTTCTGACATGTACAGTTAAGCATTGCCATTTCTGGACTTTGATCTTTATTTTTAAAGGATTGCTTCCCTTAGTTACTCTTTAAAAATGTATATTGGTAGGATATCTGAAGTTACTCAAAAGAATAGGCATTACAAATCAATTAGCGAGTCTTGAATATAATTTCTCTCAAATGGAATAATTCGATTGCTCCAAACCCCAGAGTTTTTCTGAAATGCTGAAACATCTTTCTTGGAATGGGAGTTATAATGGTGGCCCACTGACTTCAAACTGACATCCAGTTGATGGATGTGTGATAAGTCAAAGAAACACAGAATGATAAGTTATTTTTATTTTCCCTATCAGCATTCTGTAAAAAAGAAAAAAAAATCTAGTACTGCTTTTCTTTGAGAGACTGGACATCACAGCAGTTCTGTATCCCCATTTTGTTATTGGACTGTTTTCAGTTTTTAAAAACTTGTCCTTAAGACTTTAGTAAATGACATTCTGACTACCATGGCTAGGCAGTTTATTCAGGTTGCAGAATGGGAAGTTGTGTAGACATCAGACATCAGCACAACTGGGGAAGAGATGTATAAGCACAGCAGAAGGCTGTAGAACTTCACACATTACAACACAAACTGTTTAAAATAAAACTCTCCTTTTACATCTCAATATCCATAATTTTTCACCATCACCACCATGTATTACTATTACTGTTTTCACAATTTGTAGAAGTAAATATAAATGATCTTTTGAATTATTATATAACAAAGTATGAGGTGTTAAAGAATCGTTTCTAGACTTGAGGATAATTATGCTCTGGAAGTTAATAGTTCTGTCTCCAAATATTCAAATGGGAGGTTTTTTTGAAAAAAAAAAAAAAATTAAATGATAAAGCACTCCTATGACTCAAAATTGGAGTTAGGGAAAATTTAAAATGAGTTGGTGAAAGCATTAGACTAGATTAGCATTTCCTAAAATATGTTCTTTGTTTATTTATATTACAGGAAAAGAATCATTCTTTAGTAAAATAAAGTTGGGGAAACACAGGCTAAACTATGTTAAACAAATGTTTCAACCTGCAAAATATCTCAGAGCTTTTAATTTGTTGATGAGCACTGTAGCTTTCCAGGAGGAAAGGTTCAGTACTGTGTCTAGTCTAAGGTCCAGTGTTGTGAAGCCTTATTTAAATGAGGAATCGTGAGAAGTTAGTATGCCATGGAACATACCATGTGTCATCTTGAAGATTCCTTCTAGCTTCAAACATTGATGATTTTCTGAGAATATGAATCACATGTGATTTGTACTGTTACTTCATTCTTGACTTGTGATTATTTTAAATTGGTAGTCTTCCTGGCAGTAGACAGCACCCTTTATGGACATAGTCATATGTCCATTCATGACTTTCCGACTTCATAATTTAACTTAAAAAGAACAAGCTATCCTTTATTAAGCAGTACTAGTAGGATTAGATTTGTTTTAGGTAACTAATTTCTGGTCAGATGTCCCTCCTTGGATCCTTTGACAGCATACCTCCTGGCTTTCTACTACTGTTTATTCCAAGGCCCATCTGATCTGGATTGTAACCATAAAATGAAACATAAAATATAATTGAGCTGGTTCATTTAGATTTCATGAACCAAATGATTGTCCTGTCCTCCTAACTAAGTTATCCTACAATAGGCAGCCCAAGTATCACCTCTTCCTGGAAGTCTTCCTCGATCATATCCTCTTTCTTTGTTACTTCCAGAGTACCTGTACACAGGTGTGTGTGTTTGGTTTTATTTTTCCCTGTCTTAACTTAAATGTCTTTATTTCTCAGTCTTCAGCACTTAGCTCAATGACTAGGGTACAGTATTCTGCTGGAGAATTTTCTCTGTCATCTTTTGTCTTTTTTGTAAATCTGGACACTTGAAGGAGCTAATGAAAAAAACCTGCTTGTAAGGTGATCTAGCAAAAATTAATATTTTTAGAGCATTTACTAATGTTGAAAGATGGCTTTTTTTGCAATAGCTATGCAATAATTACGATTTCATGTTTGTAAAATAGTTTTTCAGTTGTAGTTGCTATTGACCCTGATGCTATTTGAGGCAGATTCAGAATAATCATTTCAAATATGGGAAATGACTAAACGTTTTTACATGGACACTTTTTTTGTTGTTCTAAGCCATGCAAGACAGTATGTCTGTCTCTCTCACCATTTGGATTGGAAATGTTTATTTTCAGTCTGTTTATTTACCTTTGGCTGCACTGGCTCTTCATTTCTATGTGTGGGCTTTCTCTGGTTGTGGCAAGTGGGGGCTGCTCTAGTTGCAGTGCAGTGGCTTCTCATTGTGGAGCATGGGCTGAGCCGTCCCCCTGCTTGTGGGATCCTCCTGGACCAGAGACTGAACCTGTGTTCCCTGCGCTGGTGTTTCAACCACGGGACCACCAGAGAAGTCCCTGGCAGTGTTTACTAATGGTGCAACTTGGCAAGGAATAAGAACCTAAAATTAATGAATCTCTTTTCTATGCTGTGTGTGCAAAGGAGGCAGAGGCACTGCAAGAGCTAGTATTGTAACCATCATTATATAAGCCTTTTAAATATGCAGAAGCAGCAGCTGTGTTCATCTGTAAATCTATAAATGAATTTGATAGTATTAACTAGTGAGTTTTTAGATTATTTTACTGTGCTGTGGTCTAGATAAGTACAAAAACTAGAGGTAAAACCCAGCAAAAACATCTGAGGAAACCTTGAAGATAACAGCCTATTAGGATTCTCTCAACATTACATTTTTATATTATAATTTTTCTCTCTGAAAGTCATTCTTAACTATTTCTTATCTAATACAAATATACTATGGTCTAAATATCTTTTTCTTTTGTCATGTTTAAGTTCCTATTTCTAGACTTTTAGAAACCTCTGGGGGTTGCTGTTTTCAAATATGTGAAGAAGAATAAGGTTTTTGCAAGTGTGGGATTACTAGTAAGATCATTTCCTTGAATTCAAAACTTTCGTCCTCTTCAACCAAATTGTTAGATTTATAATTATTTATTTTGAGGTATATATGCCACCCTTGATCCAAAACTAATATAATTTGTCACATAAACTTATAAACTTCTTCTCATGAAGCACCAACCACCACCATTTTTAAGAGCTAATGATTAAATGTTGTTTTCTTTCTACTAACAATGATACTTTTTTCCTACCAAGGCATTAAAAATATAAAATATAGTAGTTCTTGCCAACAGATGAGCTGATATATTTGAAAATCTATTTCAGCATTTACACCTTTGTACCTCTTCCAACAGACACTTATTATCACTCTCCCCTTTCTGTTAGACCTAGAAAGAGACCCTGGAACAGCCAAACTAAACTTTACCATCACCTGGTTTTTCTTCTCTAGGTTAAAATGAAAACTGCCTTAACCATCAACAGGGGAAATTAAATTCTAAATGTAAATGTCACCTTTCACTCTTTGCTAATTGTCTCTCTCACAGACACATAGCATGAAAATTAGTAATGCATTTACTCAGCTGTTTCTTACTTAGAGCCATCATTTACTGCAGTGACACAAAAATTTGTGAAACACAAGAGACACAAGAATTATTGAAAAATGGTACTATATAACACTTTGTAATCAGAATCATACTTAATAGATAGAACTAATCATTGTATCACTTTAGAAGATCTACTGTATTTTGGTAGAAGGACATGTGGATGAAATCTCAGAATTATTGAAATTTGCTCCAGCCTCAAATGCATGTGAGATTTAACATAGTACTATGAGGAGAAACTCTCTAGATATATTTTTTTAACCACCTTAAATATATGAAGCAAATAAGGCAAACAAATACTAATGGTTATTACGAAGCAAGAGGCCTCTTCAAATTTTGCATGTGATTTTGAATAAAGTATATTCAGATAAATGTTTCTCCATAGACAATTTCTCCACAAACAGTAAACAGCATGGAAGCAGTTCATTATTCTCTAATTTTGGTTACTTTTCTTCAAAGCGAGTGAAGAAGTAAGAAATAGACTTTTAAAAAGCATTTAACTAGTATTTACAAGCTCTGAATCTTAGTCATTCTGACCTTTGGCTAGTTATTTAACATTCTTGGACCTTTTATTTCTTCATTAATAAAATATGTATAATAATAACTTACCTAGATAAAATACCTTACTGTACTTAGAATTTGGGGAGAAATGACACTTAATTGTTTGTTTACGTCATGTCTCTTTCACTTATACTTTTTTGGTAAGCATATGAAAATGTTTGAACTGAGTAAATATGTGCCACGGTAAATGTAGTGGAAATTAAAAAATATTTGAAAACTTTCTCTAATGTGTGTTGATAGCTAATTCAGAAAAGTCTATATACATTTGAAGGATGGGATGGACAATGCCAGATATAATACTAGTATCCTGATTATAAACCACCGTGTTTTACATTAGGTACTTAAAATATTTTGACATGGCCGTGCCTCTGAAATACCCTAGTGTCTTGGTCATTTTCTTACCGTTAGTGTAAGAAGCACCAGAAATTACTTTAAACTGAAATAAGCAGGAAAATACACTTTGCTAGATGTTTTTATTTGCAGTTCATTAGAACATTTCTCTCTGGCTTCCAAAACTGACAGTAGAACATCACAAAATTTCACTATCTTGAGAAAATAATGTTTTTCACTTTGTAGATGGAATATTAGGGTACAGAGATCAAATTGCCACATCCATTGGATCCTAGAAAAAGAAAGAGAATTCCAGAAAAACATCTACTTCTACTTAATTGACTATGCTAAAGCCTTTGACTGTGTGGATCACAACAAACTGTGGAAAGTTCTTAAGAGATAGGAACACCAGACCACCTTACCTGCCTCCTGAGAAACCTGAATGCGAGTCAAGAAGCAACAGTTAGAAGCGGACATGGAACTGTGGACTGGTTCAGAACTGGAAAAGGAGTACATCAAGGCTGTATGTTGTCACCCTGCTTATTTAACTTATATGTAGAGTATATAATGCAAAATGCCAGGCTGGATGAAGCACAAGCTGGAATCAACATTGCAGGAAGAAAGGTCAGCAACTGCAGGTATGCAAATACCACCACCCTTATGGCAGAAAGTGAAGAGGAACTAAGGAACCTCTATAAGAAGGTAAAAGATGAGAGTGGAAAGGCTGGCTTAAAGTCAGCATTCAAAAATGAAGATCATGGCATCCGGTCCTATCACTTCATGACAAATAGATGGGAGAAGTGGAGTGACAGACTTGATTTTCTTGGGCTCCAAAATCACTGCTGTCTGTGACTGCAGCCATGAAATTAAAAGATGCTTGCTCCTTAGAAGAAAAGCGATAACAAACCTAGACAGTGTTTAAGAAGCAGAGACATCACTTTGCTGACAAAGTCCATAGTGTCAGAATTATGGTTTTTCCAGTAGTCATATATAGATGTGAGTTCAGTTCAGTTCAGTCACTCAGTCATGTCTGACTGTTTGCGACCCCATGGACTGCAGCACGCCAGGCCTCCCTGTCCATCACCAACTCCCGGAGCCTACTCAAACTCATGTCCATTGAACTGGTGATGCCATCCAACCATCTCATCCTCTTCTCCTCCTGCCTTCAATCTTTCCCAGAATCAGGGTCTTTTCAAATGACTCAGTTCTTCGCATCAGATGGCCAAGTACTGGAGTTTCAGCTTCAGCATCAGTCTTCCCAGTGAATATTCAGGACTGATTTCCTTTAGGATGGACTGGTTGGATCTTCTTGAGTCCAAGGGACTCTCAAGAGTCTTCTCCAACACCACAGTTCAAAAGCATCAATTCTTTGGTGCTCAGCTTTCTTTATAGTCCAACTCTTACATCCATACATGACTACTGGAAAAACCATAGCTTTGACTAGATAGACCTTTTTTGGTAAAGTAATGTCTCTGGTTTTCAATATGCTTTCTACCTTGCTCATAACTTTTCTTCCAAGGAGTAAGCATCTTTTAATTTCATGGCTGCAGTCACCATCTGCAGTGATTTTGGACCCCAAAAAAATACAGTCTGTCACTGTTTCCACTGCTCCCCATCTAATTGCCATGAAGTGATGGGACCAGATGCCATGATCTTAGTTTTCTGAATGTTGAGTTTCAAGCCAACTTTTCCACTTTCCTCTTTCACTTTCTTCAAGAGGCTCTTTATTTCTTCTTCACTTTCTGCCATAAGGGTTGTATCATCTGCATATCTGAGGTTATTGATGTTTCTTCTGGCTGTCTTGATTTTAGCTTGTGCCTCATCCAACCCAGTGTTTCTCGTGATGTACTCTGCATATAAATTAAATAAGCAGGGTGACAATATACAGCATTTACGTACTCCTTTTCCTATTTGGAACCAATCTTGTTCCATGTCCAGTTCTGACTGTTGCTTCCTGACCTACACACAGATTTCTCAAGAGGCAGGTCAGGTGGTCTGGTATTCCCATCTCTTTCAGAATTTTCCACAGTTTGTTGTGATCCACACAGTCAAAGGCTTTGGCATAGTCAATAAAGCAGAAATAGATGTTTTTCTGGAACTCTCTTGCTTTTTCGATGATCCAGCGGATGTTGGCAATTTGATCTCTGGTTCCTCGGCCTTTTCTAAATCCAGTTTGAACATCTGAAAGTTCTTGGTTCACGTATTGCTGAAGCCTGGCTTGGAGAATTTTGAGCATTACTTTACTAGCATGTGAGATGAGTGCAATTCTGTGGTAGTTTGAGCATTCTTTGGCATTGCCTTTCTTTGGGATTGGAATGAAAATGGACCTTTTGCAGTCCTGTGGCCACTGCTGAGTTTTCCAAATTTGCTGGAATATTGAGGGCAGCACTTTCACAGCGTCATCTTTCAGGATTTGAAATAGCTAAACAAGAATTCCATCACCTCCACTAGCTTTGTTCGTAGTGATGCTTTCTAAGGCCCACTTGACTTCACATTCCAGGATTTCTGGCTCTAAGTGAGTGATCACACCATCTTGATTATCTGGGTTGTGAAGATCTTTTTTGTATAGTTCTATGTATTCTTCCCACCTCTTCTTAATATCTTCTGCTTCTGTTAGGTCCGTACCATGCTGTCCTTTATCAAGCCCATCTTTTCATGAAATTTTCCCTTGGTATCTGTAATTTTCTTGAAGAGATCTCTAGTCTTTCCCATTCTATTGTTTTCCTCTATTTCTTTGCATTGATCACTAAGGAAGACTTTCTTATCTCTCCTTGCTATTCTTTGGAACTCTGCATTTAAATAGGTATATCTTTCCTTTTCTCCTTTGCCTTTCGCTTCTCATCTTTTCACAGTTATTTGTAAGCAGATGTGAGAGTTGGACCATAAAGAAGGCTAAACACCAAAGAATTGACTCTTCTGAAGTGTGGTGCTAGAGAAGACTCTTGAGAATCCCTGGGACAGCAAGGAGATCAAACCAGTCAATCCTAAAGAAAATCAATCCTCAATATTCATTGGAAGTACTGATGCTGAAGCTGAAGCTCCAGTACTTCGGCCACCTGATGCAAAGTGCCGACTCATTGGAAAAGACCCTGATATGGGAAAGATTGAAGGCGGGAGGAGAATGGGATGACAGAGGATGAGATGGTTGGATGGCTCATCGACACAATGGACACAAGCTTTAGCAAACTTGGGGGGGTGGTGGAAGACAGGGAAGCCTGTCATGCTGCAGTTCACGGGGATCACAAAGAGTTGGACGTGACTTACCGACTAAAGAACAGCAAATATAATATAGGGCACACCTGTTGGATTTGGGTAGAAACCCTGCTCTGCCACATTGAAGCTTAGGCTAGTAAATTAAATGTTTTCCATGCATACTCCTGTCCTCTTTTTATTCATTTGCAAGTATATTCATGTTCTTTGTTTTGTTCAGTAAATGGGATCATGTCTTCAAAGGAGAAAGAGATTAGGAGAGCACTGCTCCTTGCAGTGACGAAATCTCTTTTATCTTGTGGGTGTCCTTCCACTGGTCCTCTGTTCAGCCAATGGATAGGGCAAGAGATTGAGGATTGAGAGTTTTTTGCGGGCCAGGTATGGAAACATGATACACTTCCACTTATACTCACATTTCATGGCTTGAATGAAAGTAAATTCTCCAAGAAAGATTAGAAAAATGTAGTCTGCATAAAGTCTCATGAAGAAGAATTTCTGTCACACTTTGTGTGCTGCACTCAAAGAGAAGAATATTTTCTCTCCTGTAGGGATAAAGTGTTGTTCATTCCATTAAGGAAGGTAGTGAAGTGCCTGAGAAGAAAGTAGAGAGTAGTCAGATCCATTTGAAGACAAGGAGTATGAATCAGGGAAGGATTCACAGAAGAGGGTGACATTTGAACTAAAACTGGTAAGATTTTCTCAATGAGAAAATGAGGTGAGCACGCCAGCAAGAACAAGGCATGGTAATACAAACAAAACGCAGCGTGGTCCCACAAGGCCATGCATCCTTGAAGTGGTGAAAGAGAACTGGTGAATAATGAACTTCCCTGGGTCCAGTGGTTCAGACTTCGCACTTCCACTGCAGGGAACATAGGTTCAATCCTTAGGGAACTAAGTCATTGTGGCAAAGAGAAGGGGAAAAAAAATGGTGAATGATAAGGCTAGAAAATTCATTGAGATCAAACTGTGAAAGTCCTTAGATGGCATGCTAAGGGGATTGGATTTACATTCGTATGCACAACAGGGTGCCTTCAAGAGGTAGTGTGATATGATTGTATTTAGAATGCTAGATTTATTTATTTTGTAATTATTGAGCATTTTATGTTCTAGATATCACTGTGCTTGCTGCTGGAGATGCATAAAAGGAACACATTCCTTGCTCTGGTGATAATATAAAGAGTTCATTAGACGGACCGTATTAAAAGTACATAGATGAAATAGGAGCTCCTTTTTTATTCAAGAGATGAGGCCTAACTGTGAATATTGGTAATGAAAATGCAAAGGACTGGATGAATTCTGGAGTTAATCCGTGGAGTGGAATCTGATGGAACTCCTGGTCAGTCTGTACTGCATGAGGATGTGATGTGGAGGATAGTGGCACAAAGGTTTCTAATCTGAGAGAGAAAACAGCAGATACCAAGGAAAGAGGATCAAGTCTGAGGGAAAAATTATGAGTTCAGTTGTGGACACAATTTTGAAATATCTGTGTGGAAGTATTCAGGAAATAGTTGGGGAAAATGTTCTGATTGTCTGAAAAGAGGCCAGAACTGGAGTTATGACAAACACATAGATTACATGTTAGATGACCTACAAGGCAGCTTAACAACAGAACGCCAAGAAATGAAAGGTGGGTAAAAGAGACAGCAGCCAGAAAAGGCTGACAAAGAATTGTTAGAATTAGGAAAGCATTTTAATAAAGATGTGGTTGGTTAGCTGTTTAAGGAAAGATGGAGAGATGATGAGAGGATAAAGCTGAAATAACCATTAGACTTGGCTATGATAGAGTTTGGAGGGACCATTACAAAAGCTTTGGGGCAAAAATCTAACGGGAACAAGAAAAGGCAGTAGCTTGGCTGACAGAAGAGTAAATATTGTATAGGATTTGTGAGACTTGAATGTATTTATAGTCTGAGGATAGAGAAGAGTGAGTTTGAACCTTGAGAAGCAGAAAGAACCCTAAAGGATACAGAAAGGGATAGGTTCTAAAGCATAAGTGGATGGATTTACTTTTTGAAACAAGACAAAAAGAAGAGATAAGGAATGATGCACATAAAAATTTAGAGGTGAATGGGAGTGAAGCTGAGACAATATAAGGGAGTCAGGGGAGCTGGCGTGAGATTATTGGCACTTCCAGTGGAGAAAGCTTAGTAACCTGTAGGAAACAAGAGCAGAGATCAGCTGTGGATGCTGATAAGAAGGAGCAATGTGGAAGGATCCAGGTAATTTCTAAATCGTTATAGTCAATAACATTTATATACCATTTTGTAGGGAGCTTATATGGCAAAAGTAAAAATGGCCAGATGTGTTGGTAGCAGCTTAGCACAGCAACAAAGGTATCAGGGAAATGAGGGTGTTTATAAACGTGGAATTGAAATGATAATCTTGGAGTTCAGGTTGGGTAGGGAAGGAAGCAGAAGCCGGAGGGCGCCGATAGCCTGAGGCGTTTCGGAAGAGCCGAGACACTGGAAGTTATGTGCAAGGCTAGTGAAAGATACAAGTACTTTTGGTAAACGCTCTGCTGTAAAATCCGAAAGGACGGATCATTAGTTATACGAATAGATCATACCACTTACCAGTTGTTCTTTGGTATCAAATTCTGTGGTTCAGCTACCACAAACTGTGCCACCTTTACAGAATATTAGAGATCTCAGGATAAACTAAGTCATGTCTTGAATGACCATATATTCTTCCCTCTTCACATATAAACAATAATACCATAAAGCAGTTAGAAAGGAAAAAAATAATTTGGAATTACTTCCAAATTCCCTTAGTAATCGAGGAGGAGTTTATCTTAATGACTCAGTTTGAATAAATAAATTTTATTCAAGTGAGTTCATTGATATCCTTTGTAGAGAACATATCTGTATTGATTGTTGATAAAAATTTTCAAGTGTGCTTTTAATATTTTTCCATAATTCAGAGTCTTTTTTTAAAATTTATACACACAAACACTTACTTTGGAATCTTGATTGACATTGTGAAGCTCAATTACATAAAATATTTAACCACAGCACAACAGCCATTTGCAGTTTAAAGAAAACCATATAAAACAATATTCCAATGAATTGCCCAACAAATCAGTAAGAAAGGACAAACCAGCCTAGTGAAATAGATAAATCAGATTTAGGCAGGGTGGTTTATTGAATTTAAATTGTGCCCAGTTGGCCCAAGAGCTATATATAAGCAATCCATCTTACGTTGTTAATGGAGGTTCTTGAAATCCACCTGATGTTTGCATTATTAAATTTCAGTCTAATGAGCTCTGCTAATACATATTGAAGATGGTTGTAAGGAGTAGAATGTGAATCTGAGCGGGATAATTTGAAAGAAACATAAGCTGAGCATTTTACATGACTCAAGGGGTATATCTACAATTACACATATAACCAAAATTGAATTTAAATGGAATTTCTATTATCCTTGTCCTTCTACCAGGGAGAATAAAGTGTAAATGAAGTAAAAGTCTTTAGAGTTACTGGTGGTTTGTTTTTATTATCTAATTTAATAGATTCTTGCAATGATACAGAGTGGCATAAAAGTTTTAATATTTCATGACTTTAAATGCAGTCTAAGTATGTATTAAAGCTTGTAAATGGAAACAGATGTCTGTGTAATTGGATATAGCACTTCACAACACCACTATATAAGTTTTATATTTTAAGAAAGTGTCAGTGTTGACAGTGAAGAAAAATCAAACTTTTGAAGAAAAATAGTTAAGTATGTGCTGTGTATTTTCTTTAAATTACTCTTTAAGCCCGGTTTTATACTTCAGAAGGATATGTTGATTTTGCATAGGAAAATATATGCAGCAAAAAATTGAAAAGTAAGTGTGTTTAATTTTTAAATCACTGTTTACATTGCTGTTATTTATAATAAAGGCTCATCCAAAGTTTAATGCTAGCACAGTTTGATTTCTTTTTCTTTTGACGAGGCAATACTTTTTTTAACTTAATATTTCATCAACTATAATGCTATTAGAGACTTATTTTCACTTAGTTCACTCATCAGGCAGTAAGCTGGCAATAAAGGAGAATCGCTCCTTTGAGACGTTAATGCTTTGGAATAAATGATGTGCTGGAACAGAAATTTAATTAATTTACAGAGTATATTGATAGTCCCTTGTTACTGTGCTGTATATTTTTAATCTTCTCTAACATCTGTAGTAAAGTGTTTGAAAACCCCTGCAGTTGAGCAACTAGTAGATAATTAAGTAATAAGGGAAGAGGTTTCTAGAGGGAAAAAGATTCTTTTTACCAAATGCTGTCATAACATGAATAAAGAACTGCTACTATGATATGCAGTGAAAAAAATAATGCGCTACCTAATTTGATACTGTTCCAAAGATATGGCAAGCTTCTTATATTTAAAATGTGGATTGTAGCTTAACTCTTCTCCAAAGTTTAAAACAGATGCATTTCACTGACAAGTCAGATGACTTTTAATGACCAACAGTTTTTCCCAGTTTTTATGCCATCATTAGACGTATGTTGCTTAAATTCATTTTCTTTCTGATGCAGAGATTATGTTGAACTAAGCCTCTAAGATTCTAAATAAATATTGTAAATGATCTGAATAAAGATTGTAAAAGGTATATTTCAGATTTTCAGCCATTTTTTTCCTTCTGGCTACTGCACAAAAAATATGTAATGAATTTATTTCTCCTTCTCCCAGTATTTTCATTCACAATGTAGGCATAAAATAAACACAGAAATTTTACTGTTTTTGTTTCAGCGAAAGCTGATGAAGCATTGAAAGCCAAAGAAAGAAATGAAGAAGAAGCAAAGAGAAGAAAGGAAGAAGGTAAAGACATGTATTCATTTTGTTTCAAAGCAGTCACAGT